>NC_069730.1:1325728-1625728 GCF_027358585.1 Pangasianodon hypophthalmus
ATATTATACAATGCAACTTATTTCAAGGTGTTTTTCAATTTTTCAATAAAAAAAACCTATATTTTAGTGTTGTCTGTGCAGTATGGAAATACTATATCAACGCTTCTCACAGCAAGTCCAAAAAATTACAGAAATAAATATTTAAAAGAAAAGGGGAATTTTGGAACGTCCAGTGAGCTACTTGTTAGTTCGAGTAACAGTGGACTTTGCTGATGTTGTAGAAGTTCTGATGATACCAACAATATTCTCAGGAAAGCGTGTTGTGGCATTATTTATCACGATAATATCATACTGTCGTATCGTCCACCCTTACTTTGTGCTAATCAGATCTTTTGAAAATGAGTTAGCGATGTCAGGAAGGCTTTCCTGCATAATAAAAGAAAAAAAAATCCCCATTTCCGCTCTGACCCTGTTGATGCTTTCGGCTGTGTCGGGGGCAGATGGCGAGTCTGCGCCACGTCTGGGCTCTCAGCTGGGGTTTTTGGACGGCCAGAGGGGTAGAGGGCGATGTTCTCAATGTCAGATCTGTCAGCTTTTCCCATAATACATCAGGGTGGGAGCGTGTTGTGTGGGCAGCTGGATGTGCTTCATGAGCAGAAGGTTGTGCCTCCGTATACACAAACGCACACTTCTTCTCAGAGTGTCATATGTTAATGCTTATTAATGTTAATCACATTTCTGGCGCACACCAACCATCATGCAGCATCCGCCCAAGTCTTATTAATGATTTCATAACGCTAACATGTCTCTAACATGCTCATAACTGCATCTAGAAATTAACCGTCATTTGTCACAGACTCAAAATGGAATCTGTCCTCTTGTGTTTTTCACGCCTTGAGCCAAGGAATTAGGCAAAAAATTTATTTTTATTGTATACCATATATTACAAGGGATATAAGTGTTTTTAATTTAAAAAACATGCGTAACACCCAACAGCGGTCAACTCACATGGACAAAATCTGTTTAAAAAGAAAAGCGCAAGTTCTTTGACAGCAATTTGCCAGTTTGAACAAAAGATTTAGAGTGACTGTCAAAAGAAGATTTTGCATATTATGCAAATTTAATTAAATTTGAAAGGATTTGGCTAAATTGTCGACTTTTTATGGCTTGAGCTAAGAAAATAGGACAAAAGTATAATGTATACCACATATTACAAGAAATATGCTAATTTTTAATTTCAAAAACATGATTAACTCCCCCAGTGGCTAATTCATATTCCTTTAACAAGAAATGAGCACATCCCGTGTTCAAAAACAGACAATCTTACAGAAATCAAACACGATGCAGCACAAACACTTTAAACACAGCTATTCAGTGCAGAGAAAAGCACTTCAGAATTAAACATGACACACAAGTTTGTCCCTCATCCACTCGATGACTCTCTCGACGTCTCGTCGGTATGAGCGCCACAATAATGAGAAACCGCACCTTGACTGCTGCTCCTCCTACAGCGCATTAATAACGTTTTCATCCTGAATGTATTCCATGTGACTAAACTCGAGTGCCTCCATTGTGGTTCTGAAGGTCAAGTCCTTCAGCAAAGAATCATTTTCTTATTTTCTTCTGCATTTAGTGGCATGAACAAAGCTTGTTTATATATAGTGCTCAAGAAATAAAAAATTATAGAGAGCTAAAATCCTTAAAAAACTTAGAATCAGTGTAAGTAACAGCTATGTCATTTTATAAAAATAATAGTTTTTAATTTAAACCATTTAAATGCTGAGCTTGCTCAACTTACACGTCATTAGGACTGAAAACGTTCAGCTGCTCTCATGTTCCCACTCAATAATTCATCCATTTAAACCCAATTCAATCAACAATCAATATTTATTCCCTTACCATCCTAAGCACTTGTAACATACAACCAGCCACTTCCTGTTCTGAGGGTAACCACGACAACAAATCAATATCGATTCGTCTACCAATTCCACCAATTCACCCAGACCTGAGGGAGCAGTTTAAAGCTGAAAACGTTCGACTGGTTCTGTTTGATATCACACGAGAGCCGCTTACAGTACCACAGTATATAAATGCTCAGATTACTGATTTGTGAAGTTGTGTGAAATGTTCACCTTGTGAGGTAGAAATGACCAAAGCAGGACCAGATTAGAAAAGAAAAAAAAAAAAACATCCTCCACATTTTACTGGTTTTGGATTCATTTTCATGTTTGAGAATGAAATCTAGATTTGCAAACCTTTGTAAATGCAATTCAGCTTTTCCTAAATTAATTTACTTCACTTAAAATAAAATGTCTGTCACAATACTCTAGATAAACATTTTCTAATACGACGATCTTCCGACATAAGGATAATATTTATGGTGGGAAATGTTGTCCAAACGCCCAACATGATTCTGCGATACCAGAGAAATTCAAACTGTGGAGCGAAGAAACGGCAGCCGGGCGCAGGTGATGTGCGAGATGGAAATCTCAAAAAATAAATATTTTACAGAGTGTATCAGACCTGCCAACCTTTAGACATTCTGCGCAGGAGCTCCGCATTATAAAATCAGAGTACGCTGCTTTGAGTTGTCCCTCAACAAGCAGAACTCGACGCCAACGGCATGGACGTGGACACGTTCACATCCAACAAGTCTAGTCCTTCTTATTACTAATTTATTTGCCAGAAATACCCTTAAAATATACCTCAAACAGGAAGGAAGCTATTGAGGAAAAACTCTTTCTTTCGGGCATCTGACCTTGCTGTGACTTTGACCCTGTACAATGATAATTCCACATAAATCCTACAAACATTCAACCAATCGTTCTTGAGATATCGCACTAACGAGAATCTCGGAAAGACGCACGGGCAGACAAAATGAAAATATAATGTCTTCTCCCCTAGTGGCAGAGGAATAAAAATACACCAAAAGCGTCTTCTTTTTTGTAATAAAAACAGCAGATGAACTAATTGACATGTGAATCAAGAACGACTGACATTTGCACAGGTGTTTTGAACTCTCTGATAGCCCCGCTCCTTCTCCCTCCATCTCACATTCTACTTCTTCTGGTATTTCAGGTCTGTTGTATTATAAAACTTATATTACATTCATAAGGTTTTATTTTATTTATTATTTTATTGCACAGTTTTCCTGGGCAAATGGAATGACTTGGGCTGTTTTGTATTCGTATACGCTGCAGTAGTTTAAGTATTGACAAGTTCTCAAAAAACTGGGAAAAGGGCCTCAAGGGGAAAAGATTTGAATGTCTTTTTTATAGTATCACTCTAAAAAACATTTCTAGCATTGTTATTTTTAAGAGTAGAGCTAACTCAGCAACCATAAACGTTAAAAAACAGCAGAAAAATAGCATAGTGCTAAATCTTTTTCTTAATATTTTGTTTATAGTCAGGTTGGAAGGCATCATAAACTCTTAGATGTGTACATTGCTGACATTAACGTCACCTCTAGTTTGATCTCTTGCTGAAAAAGAGAGAAAAGGACCGCCTTTCCTTCAGAGATGAACACACAGCCTATGCATGTGTGTTACTGGACAACGAAGTAAATTCCCGTGCTCTTATGTGCACACTGTCTGTGTATTCTGACCTGTGCTGCTCTGAATGGTCCGGACCGTGGTGGTGGTCCGTGGTGGTGATGCGGGCAGTAACGGTCCATCCTCGTCCTGCGAGCAGCCCTGATCGATGGCACGTACGTAGCTGTGACTCCGCATCCGGAAACATCCGGGAACCGGCAAGTCCAGAGCGTCCACTGCCTGAGACTCCATCTCGCTGAAGACGCTTTCACACACAGCCTCGATCTGACCGTTCACCTCCACCTCGCTCACCTTCAGGAGCAAGTATATATATAACAGAGAATAAATATTAATGATATGTGTATTATATCTTATCTAAGAAGAGGGGTTGTTCAGAGGTCATAAACCTGGCTAATGGTGCTCATAGCCCTCATGTAGCTCTCGTTGCGTGAGCGGTATTGAGGCGAGGCGAGAAGAGCTTTAGGATCCAGACTCTCCATACTTCTGTTGATGGAAACTTCGCTGACGGCTCGCAGATAGCTGTGACTCCTGATCTGCAGCTTCGGAGAGTGTTCTGTAGAAATACTGCAGAGAGACAGAGAGAGAACACACAGAGTCGAACCATCAGCCAAAACACATGAGGAGCCTCAGAAACAGTGAATGATTGAGTTAATGTTATCACTCCTGGCCAAATCACATATTAGTGTGCTAAATAATATGAGAAAATGATCCACTACCAGCTCTTATTGTATGTAGTGATAGAAATTCCTGCTCTTTTCAGTGAGTCAGATCATTTGACTCGGATCACCAATAAGAGTCGACGCTTTCAGTTCCTAACTTTCCTAACTATAACTGAAACTGTTTCAGAAAATCTTATGGAACCTTCTAAGTAACAAAATAACATTATTTTGCATTTCACTTTAAAATATTTATTTACATAATTGCTAAATCAGCAAGGAGCTATAAATATACATCAACAAATACAGAAAGCATGGAATAAAGTTATTTTAATATAAAAACCAGAAAAACATGAAAAAGTAGATTTCTGTAACATGGACCTTTAAATGAATTCGTTCAGGATTACAGACTGTATCTGCATAAAAACGTGTATGGTTATGTAAACAATTACTGTCCGAAATTCAGCAATCAGGCAACAATATGCACTAATGCTTGTCACGCTGCGTTTCATGATCCGCCGACAGTCTGATGTTTTATTTATAGAGCTGTGAATGGCAGCCATGAGCGGTCGCTCCAGCTGAGACGGTCCAGGCGTCAGATGTGCAAAGCGGATGTAGGAGAGTTTACAGAGCTTTGACTTCATCCACATTTAAAGCTGTGAAATCCCCAGTGAAAGGGACAGACAGATTGGGAGGATATGGGGGAGCTGCAGATTCCCCCCCCCCCCCCCCACCCCCCCCCCACCCCCCCTCATGGCACATGCTCAGTGTGGCATTGCCATGTTCACGTCACTTCCTCAGTGAGTGTGAACTGCGGGAACACACACTCGTGCTAAGGCCTGCATTACATCCAGAGCGAGAGAAAGAGTCGAGAAGAAATTCATTTAAGGCCACCCACACAGTTAACACACACATGCACACACGCACACACACACACACAATCACAGCTGACAGGCAGACACATCGCCTCCAGCTGCAGCAGCATCAGCATCGGGAGGCCAGACATCAGTGGAAGCCACACACACACACACACACACACACACACACACACACACACACACACACACACACACACACTCTGAAAGCGCTGCAAGCCATTCGCCCCCGCACAAGCCTCCTCTCTCTCTCTCTCTCTCTCTCTCTCTCCTTCCTGCAGATCAGCTTGTGTAATTTTGACAAAAAAAAGGATTTCCATTAAACATGATGTCACAAGAAAATCTCATTTCTCTCGCTTCATTAGCTGATTACCGATCCTGAGTCTCCAGGGTCAGCACTTTGTAACCTTATGTTCACACTAGCAGGTGACCTTCCTTGTGGGTGTGGCGTGTCCAACATTTTTTTTTGTTCCGAGGAGAAACGGTTTTAGCTATATAGCTTCTAAAGCTAACTAGTTAAACACAAATTAAATAGCACACTAATCAGTTTAAAAACTGTTTGTTACGTGCTCGGCTTTACACTACCTTCATCCTCAGGTTGGATTAGCAAAGCAAGCTAACTGTACTAGCTACGTACACATACCAGAAGCACCAACGATCTCTGCTACTTCCTGCCACGCCTTATTTTTCTTCGTAAAGTCTATACACACATTTAATGAAAGGTCGTATAGGACAGAACAAGATGAACTGTGTGACGAAACGTTGGGCCACAAGCACTATAGGATTGGTCCGAGGAATCAATCGAGACAGTTGTTCGGATTTGTCTCTTTACCGGGTCATACCCAATTTGCATAGAAATGATAAAATCTCTATTTAAATGTCGCTTTGACATTGAAGTC
This sequence comes from Pangasianodon hypophthalmus, assembly GCF_027358585.1. Taxonomy (NCBI): domain Eukaryota; kingdom Metazoa; phylum Chordata; class Actinopteri; order Siluriformes; family Pangasiidae; genus Pangasianodon; species Pangasianodon hypophthalmus. The sequence continues at coordinate 1,331,650 of NC_069730.1, forward strand.
GCAGCTCTGTGTCTCGTAAACACAGTACGTAGAAAATGAACAGTTGTCTGTCACTTTGTCACTTGCTCACGTAAATGTATGGTAACAGTCAGAGGTAAACAAACAAATCTGTTTGGCTAATTACTCGATTATGGAATTGACGACTCCTCTGTTTGTGTAGCGTTTATAGAAAACTGTTCTCATTACACCAGATCCACTGTATATGCTTCACACCAATAATACTGCAAGCCAGCAAAAATCAATTCTGCTCCCACTGAGGATGCAGCGAGCTTTCCACCTGCAACAGCTCCGAAGTCAAAACAGGAAAAAAGTGCTTTCATGGTGTCAGTGCAGCAGTTTTAAAGAAAGCCCACGGCTAATTAAGAGTAATTACTCATAGACTCTACGGAACAGGCTGCATGATGTTAATTAAAACTGTGCGAATAAAGAAAGGAACCGTGGTTCTGCCGAGACTCTAATTGAAATTGGCACCGAGGGAGGTTCGCCTACAGAGCCTCGGCATTCCTGTTCCACACACTCGAGTCCACTTCTAATGATATACTCTTAGAGTGAAAAATAATCTTGTGCAAAAAAAAAAAAAAAATGTTATGAGCAATTTAGAATGAAAGGAGGAGGAGCCACCGCTGGTGAAGCAATGTGGGCGGGGTCAGGTAATGAGAAAAAATGTTAAGCAGAAATTTGTGTTGCGAAATATTATCCATCTTTTTTGTTTTTTTTGTCAGATGTTCCTTTATGTCATAGTCAAAATGGCAGAGAATTTGTCATGATTTATTGCTTCAAATATATCACTGTATCAGAGAAACATTCAAGATTAGAGAAACATCTCTAAATCTTTACAAAGCTTTAATGACTTAAAAAAAATCAGCGTGCATATTATGAGTTTATATTATTAAAATATTTGCGTATGAAGGCAGTCATTGCGCTAGCTAGACCCTAGCTAGAAGCGCAAACATGGCAATCAGCAGTAATCCTGCTTCAACTAGCTTACAGTATTTGAAGATATATGCATGTGTGTGTGTGTGTGTGTGTGTGTGTGTGTGTGTGTGTGTGTGTGTGAGAGATGCAGTGACTGCACTTACTTGAGCGTGGTCATCTCGGTGAGTGACGGCTGCGTGGCTTTGAGGTAGCTGGCTCGTCTCGCCTGCATCTTGGGCGACGGTTTGGGGCTTCCATCCGAGTCGCCGCTGTCGTCCTCGGCCATGGCTTTAACGTAACTTCCGCTGCGCATGCGCCTGCACGGGATGTCCTCTTCCTTGCCCATGGGGAAACCCCCCCACTCATCCTGAGGCACCTGCAGGGTCAGAGGTCACACACCATAACGTACAGCCTACAAAGTCTGTATACCAGCCTCGGTATGTCTTACGCCGTATCTCTCTCTCTCTCTCTCTCTCTCTCTCTCTCACACACACATGCACACACACACACACACACACACTCAAGATGCAAGTCAGCAAAAAAGACACACACACGCAAATTTATATATATTTCTGTATTTGGTTTCAAATTTTCAATTTTATACAGTCTGGATTTCCAGGAGCTTCTGGGCTTTATATTGTCTAAGAATTTTTTTTTTTTGTGGATTTAAAACATCAATTTATTATTCTATATAAAACAATTATAAAAATTCAAAATGAAACATTTAAAAAAAATTGTAATGTAAACACTTACATTTTTATATTTATATAATTTATATATATATTTGTATATTTTATATGTATGTTATTATTTGCCTTTTTATTTAATTTAATTTTATTTCTAAGTTATGATTTAAAAATTCTTGATCTTGTATTTAATTAATATTCATCATCATATTATAATATATGTAGTATATATTTTGCCATTCTTTGTCATTCGTTTGTATTTTGATTTTAGATTATTTACTTATTTTTTTTATAATTAAAGCTGCCTAAAGTTAAAGTACAAAAGTTAAAAACTATAATATAAAATAAAATTATATTCTTATAATTTATATATTTTGTGTGTTTTTTTGCCAGATATTTCACTTTAAGTAAGTAATAATACTAAATATTACTCCCATATTAAAAAAATAATCTCAGTGACATTTCAGATATAATTGAATTTTACTGGTAAAAGTTGATGAAATATAATGATCATTGTTAAAAAAAATATTCAAATTTCACAATGTATTATTTTTTATTTTAGAAGTATAGTAGTAGAGTACACTTTTTAGAGAATGTAGGCTTTTATTCTAGTAGAAATGTACTGGTGAAATGAAGCCATCCATGCCATTTTCACACACACACACACACACACACACAGCACAGTGGGCAGAGATAATTAATGAGGCTGCCGGTGTGAGCTCGCATGATTGGGCTAACGATGCCTCCCTGTGTATCACAACATCTGTCTCGACTCCACTTGCTCACACAAACTCAGATCAGCTCCATTAGATAATCCACATGTTCAGCATCACACATTTATAACAATTCACACAATCTGACCTTAACGCAGTATTCTGAAAGCTTAAAGAGACAGTTTGACCAAAAAGTTACATTTATGTACATAATTTCCAAGTAAATCAGCTGAGACATGGTTGTTCTCGGGCTAATGTGTGTGTGTGTGTGTGTGTGTGTGTGTGTGTGTGTGTGTAGACACATGTAACACATAGAATTTTTTTTCTCCCTGATTTCTCACACAGCACAGAGCGAAAAATCCCACGTTAAAGAATTCCTCTGCCACAGTGTGAATCAGCGCAGAGCTACCGTTGCCATGGAAACGGAGGGCCCTGGCGTCACAGCGGGTATAAAAGGCAGTTAGTGATAAAACCAATGTGCCCACACACACACACACACACACACACACACACACGTGTATATTTCTTAAAGACGCTGCTGTGGAGCTGATTGGACATGTCACAACAACTGGTTTTTTAAGGTCATGTGACAAACAACCCTGTCTACTTTCGATCCAAACATCTCACAGAAAGCTTCAAGATATAAAAATCTGATGGTACTAAGACTTCAAGGCATGATGTTCACAAAAATATTTGACTAAACACTAGTACACCAGTAAGCGATGATTGGCTGTGGCAGACAGGTTCAAATTGTGAGTCAGCAAGTTTACAGCCATTGTGAGCAATCATTCACCTCTGCTAGCATCGTACTTAGCTAGCTCATGACTTAGCTAGTTCGGTTTGGTCTACAATACGACTCTGAAATGATCGTGTCATGTGTAGTCCCTGTAGACCGTAAGTTTGATGAGATATGAAATCACTTTGACATATGCTAGATTTTTGTGAAGCTCTTCCACAAATGCTGCCTTCTTTGACTTTCCAAAACACACTAGGAGTTTTTCCTTAGAGTCTGAGCACTACACACCCAACTGAGCTGAAATCCACAGTACAGGCTCCCAGCATGCCAACCTGCTCTGACTTCCTGCCTCATTTAGGGGAATAAAAGATCCTGTCGAACGTCACAGCATCCAATTCCGCTCATTACAGCTGTCCGAGATACGCTTCTGGATGTTTCTCTGGAATACCCTTTGGTATTTTTCACAACATGCTTCCAAGATGTGCTAAAGTGCTATGCTTAAACGCCTGCCTTAAAAGGTCACGAGTGATAAAAATGGAGGTTCCTTTTTAGTCCACACATTTTTATAGAGTTAAACTGCTAGGGCAAAATGATCATGTTTTTGTGGATATCCTCACATCTTCAGAAGTTCTCTCTCTCTCCCTCTCTCTCTCTCTCTCACTTTTTACACACACATACATACAATTCGAGCAAGATCTTAAGAAGTCCTAACAGCTGTTAGACACGCTATCAAAACATCATTACGGATAATTTGGCAGCAGGATCATCCAGCGCTCGAGTGGGATTAACCGCCTCGCTCAAAAGCGAAGTGCTATCCCGCATCCCGCAATCTGCAACTGTTCAGAAAAAAACCCCTGAACATTCATTCACAGTTACTATGGCAACTGGGGTTCTGAATTTAGCACATCCAAAATAAAAAAAAAGATACAAGTTATTCTTTGCAATTTCCGAGCATGAGAGAGAACATGGCAGAAATCCTCTCTTCAGAAGGAGGAGGACGTGTGACTGAGAGGCTGTGAATCACAGTCAATCACTCGTAATGCATCTCTGTGCGTCTAGTCTGTTAAAGCTTCGTTTTTTTAAAGTGTTCTTTATTACAGATGGATCAGGTTGCTATATTACATTTGTGATTAAATTTATGAAGCATGCTTGGGCATGGAAAAAGGCGCTATATACATTTATATAATTTTCATTTTTATTGCTAAAATTACAAACCATACAACTGACAATGAGGCCACATTTTTTTAAATTTTTTTTTACAAGGACTGACACACACATAGGCCACGGCTCCTAAGAGAACAATAGGCACAGATGCCTTTACTGGGACAAAAAGGAAAAGAGACCACACTTCCTTTATCAGAACTGACCATGCCTCCTTCAATAAGACTGACAAACACAGGCCACGCCACTTTCTCTGAGACTGACAGGCCCATAAGCCACACCTCTTTCACTAGGACTTACAGATACACAGGCCACAACTCTTTCTGTGAGAATGTCGGGCCCATATGCCACACCTCTTTCACTAAGATTGACAGACACAAAGGCCACACCTTGCTGACTGACACTGACTGGCACAGAGGCCACGCGTCCTTTGAGAATATCAAGCACAGAGGACACACTTCCTTCACTAGGATTGACAGGCCATGCCTCCTTCACTGCAATGGAGGCACAGAAGCCACACCTTCTCTACTGGAATTGAGGCACAGAAGTCACACCTCCTTCCCTGAAACCGATAAACATACAAGCTACACCTCCTTCACTGGAATTGGAGGCACAAAGGCCACATCTCCTTCACTGGGTCTTTATTTATTACCATGAACTTCAGTTTTTGTACTGTAACAGCGAGTAACAGCGAGGTTAGCGTCAGTGCATGTCAAGGTGGCATTTATTTCCCCCTTCACAATGCTGCTGTGATAATTACTGCAGGTCTCGTGTTTAATGACCCTTTAATGACAGACATTTATTACCCAGAAACTTTCCTCAGTTTTTTATTAGCATCTCATATTTTTGGTGTGCATAGTGTAAACTACTGCAGGTCTTGTGTGTAATGACCCTTTAAAGACAATTATTACCCCAAATGTCTATTAATATTTCATTGTACAAGTCGCAGTTCATCATTTGCAGCATATTAGCATTTCGTATGTATCATTCGTGACCATGTTATTAGCCTAGCAGGGTGTATAAGATGATGAATTGTTATACTATATTGTTTATGTTAGTTAAATATGCATTCATATTTTTAGTATCTGCTGTATAGTATATTAAAATTGGTTCGTTTTGGACACTGTGTATCCAGCTATCATGTCCCGATTCTGAGCAACAGACAGCTTAAGGGCAGAGCTTAACTTATGTTCGATTAGCTGATTGCAACGTTGATATACCTTAAATTAATACTAGACTTTAAAAACAGGAGGCAAGTTCACTGGCAAGCTAGATAACATTTGCTAGCAAGCTAAATGTTTTAGTTACATCTTACAATCTTGTTTTGTGACTGGTTGATCAAATTGTAACCTAAGCTCCGCCCCTTGTTGACCCAGGGATGCCTGTCACTCAATCCCAGGATGTGCTCTCCGGGCAACTGGTGCCTATATGATGTGGTAAGACTCGAACCCGAAAGCTGGGCTATTTGAATAATTAAACATGTGATGCAACCCACCATCAGCACTCTGCTCTCTTTCTGAAGTGCTTTTATGCAGATTTAAATAATTGAACGTGTGATGAAACGAAGGCTCCCACATCTTCCTTGGAAACGAAACAGTCAATGCTTAACTCGGGATCTGAAATCCTCAGACGCTCACGTTGTCACTTGAGACCCAAACCAATCAAAACTACATTTCATTTAATTTAATCACACATCAAACAGACTTACAGATCCATCTCATGTCCTTTCTTTATTTTACACATGCACACACATTAGACCTGTCACAATTATGACATTTTCAGTCATTGTTGTTTAAACATCAATAATCTAGGGCTTGACTTTTCTTTTCACTTCATGCCGCATTAATAAGGAAGCGTAATGGCCCATTCACATATGAAGTGACTACACGTTATTATGAGGAGCCACAAATTTCAGAAATTGAGACAGCTACCAAAAATAAAATAATGTGTCACTGATGTATGACAATGTCTGTCATGACATGAATGCTATCCTGAGTGCGTTTTCTGCATGAAAAAAAAAGATCTAAATAGACCTTTATAGTAGTGTTGTATACATGTATTGAACATATAAATAAGCAAAATCTCTGTCTAGACTGTAAAAAATTTTGCAAAGGGAAGACAATCTTGATCAACTCAAATATTTGCGATTACTCAGTGATGTTATAATTGTGACAGTTCTAATACACACCACCTCAATAATGCATAAATGATAGAAAGGATTGGTAAAAAAATTATAGAGAAAGAGATGAAATACTAAAGGTTCAGAGGTTAATTAAAATACCAGAAATAATACATGATCATCTAACTAGAAAGTAAGGCGGCTAGTGGTTTGCACTTACTTCTCAGCAGAACTCAAATCAAAGCTGGAGCCTCTCTCCAGGAGAAAGCAGGAGGAGAGGAGGAGGAAGAGGATGTGACGGTGGTGGTGGTGAGGGTGAAAGTGAAGGTAGGTGAGGTAAGCATGGGGGTGCAGGGGGGAAATTATTAATAAAAGGTGCTGGAATTTTTTTAATTTGGATTTGGCATACCTGCAAGAATTGGCATGTGCGCTCCTGCTGACAAGCTTCTGCTTTCACTAGCGCCTTATCTAGATTTACAGCGGCCTGCTGGTACACCTGGCGCGCCCTGCTCACCGTGAGAGAGGACGACCACGCACTCTTCTTCGCCAGCTGTGCCACGTCTGTGCCTGGTGCCGTGATAGCGCACGTCGTGCACTTGGCCACATCACTGCTGCTGCGCGAGTTCTTCAGCGTTGGCTCTGCTCCGCATGCCTCCAGGAAGTACTGAGACTGTGCCCGCTCCGGGTGACGCCCCACGGTCATGATGCCTGGCGCGGCATGGCGCAGAGGGCAGACATCCCGCTCCAGCTCGTCCGAGCTCCAGTATCCCGAGGGTGGAGTCCGCTGCTTGGGCTCGGCTGATTTGCAGCGCTCACGGCTCTTGCTCCTCTTGCGTTGCCGTGGTGTTGGCGCCGGCGTGTTCTCTCCATCTGGACTAGCTTTGCTTCCATTCATACTGGTCTTACCATGTCCATGCCCATGTCCGCCGTGGTGAGGCCCCTCTAACGAGTGTGACTTGGTAAAAAGTTTCTGCACCGAGTGCACCAAGTGCCGGATACGCCCAGGACTATCATTACGCTGCTCTAAAGCAGCTGCAGCAGCTGCTGCCCGTTTATACTGCAACGTGTGATAGCCATCCCGTGCCATTGGAAGCTGCCGATCCAGATGTTCCAGCAGGTTAACTGGCACTCGTTGGCATTTTCCCGCAGGCCCCATTCCACCCGTGTAGGGCACGACAGCACACTCATCCTTAGATTCATGGCTTGTGCTGTAGTGGCGTCGTGGGAAGGTCCCATAAGGCACCACACAGTCCGGCTGGTACGAGCTCCGCGACGAGTAATACGGATGATCAGGAGGAGGTGGAGCCTCGATCTGGCTGATGAGGTAGGGCTTGCGATCACCGTGGTGACCCATAGGGTCATACGAAGGCTCGCAGGCCACCATGTGATGGTGGCTGCGGCTGCTGGAAAGGCCTTTCATCATCATCATGGGGCCAGGGTCACGTACACACACACTCTACTAACGGCTCCGTACTCTCCCCACTGGACCTGTAGAGAATAAAACAAAAATGCAATAAACAACTGTACACACTAAGCTCATTATAGACTTGATACACTCGATTCATTCCCAGTTCCTGAGACTCCACATGTTTGATGCTCTAACACACCACAGCTGATAATGCAGCCCTTAATGACCAGGGTCACTTACGATCAGGAACGTACCTCCTGTGGTTCTAGAAATAGTGGATTTCCACCCTGGTAACTTCTGGTGCTTATGGAAAGTCCACAGCCAGAGGTTATGAGAGTTTTTTCAGTTGAAAGGTGACTAATGTTGCAAAAGACCAATCCCTGACTCTTATCCCTCTTGCCTATTTCTGTCTATTCCTCTAGATCTACCTGAGATTTAGTGACACTGATGGTGCATTATGTGAATTCACACCACTTGAATTGGAGTTAATAATAATACCTGAGGATGCAGTGTTTTCATTGCACAGACATGCCTTTACTTACAGCAGAGCTCACTTTATCTATTGCTGTCCATTTTTGGATGCCCGACTGGCTTGCTTTGATCAGCACCTCGTTACAAGTCGGCATACCATGTCTTCTGGGAAACCTACAGTGATCAGAGGTTCCTTCATGATTCCCAGCACTCTCCCACTGACTCTGGGATCTACCTTATTTTACTCTCCTCCTAACACCCCCCACACACACAGTTGGTGGGCAATCTCCATAAGCAATCATGGGAAAAATGAAGATTGATTTTGCTATTTTTGTGCAAACCGGTTGGATATATTTAGCCGAGGAAGATAAAACCGAGAAGCAGAGCGCAGCAGGAGGTCTCCGTGCCCTCTCCCCTACAGAGCAGTGATGCTCCTTGTGGCATCTCCGCTCCTCATTATTGCGCTCTGTCAGTCACACAGCAGCATCCGTTTCATTCAGAACGCCGCTTTGTCAACCGCAATCTGGGTAATTGCAGGTGGCGAGCTGGGCCTTATTCAGCTGCGCTAATTACGGTGACGTCGAAGATGAAGAGGCGAAGCTGCCTCAGGAAGAGAGCGCTACGGGAGGGAGAGTGGAGAAGGGACAGTGTGATCATGAGAGAGAGAGAGAGAGAGAGAGAGAGAGAGAGAGAGAGAAGGAGAGAACAGCCTAACCCGTTATTAGAGAGGTTATTATTGGGCATTGTGACAATGTAATGGCAGAGGGCTACAGCGGCTTGGAGCACAAAGCCTCTGATCTCAAACACATCCATGCACACATGCGCGCACACACACACACACACGCATATATACATATATACACACAGGAAGAATGGGGCTCATTTAAAGGAAGCCATTGTACAGAGAGCTAGAATCACGCAGAGATCCACAGGGGTCGCATTTGTAAGAACGACTTGGTGCTAAGCACTGCATCAGTGTAAAGTGTATTAGCAAAAACTACCATACGATCCATTAGCCATACTACCTGGATGTTTGTAGTGCTAAGAAACCACATGGTACCTCATGTCTTCTAAACAACAAAATATCCACCCTAAACTTTTCACTACTAATTTGCATCTGTCTATTACACACTCAGTGGTTTGGCCAATTAAAAATCACAGAACAGAACAGAAGAGAACATAGGAGTTTGGTCAACGGGTGAAAGTAATGATTTTAGTGATAAAATGTGAATTCAAAAGTAATTAGATCATTAGGATGGTTTTATTGGTTTTATTTTATTCCCCCATGTCATTTCATCAATGAAGCATTAGTTTTTTTTTTATTTTGTGCTTTGTTTACAATTTGACATTTTTTATTATTCTTTCTACTGTGTTATTTATTAATCAAACATTATAAAACTGACCTTTGTGCTGTTTTTCACTGCTTACGTGTTCTTAAATCGTAACTGAACCAGGTGATTTTTTTTGTTTCCACAATCTTCAATAAAATTCACAGTGTATACAGTGTGAGATTGTGTGATATGGGTGAATTCCTACAGAGTTTATGCTCCACTTAACTTGGGCCCACATTTTGACATGCATAAGTCATGTGTTTCACAGTGCTAGTCTTTTTTTTCAACAGTAAAGCTGGATAAATGTGGTGAAGTAGGCAACTGCGGCAGCGAAAAGTAGGGCTATCCTACAGCTTCAGGTAACCAAACTGTATTTAAATTAAGTACCAAATTTATCTCCTATGTGAACAAGCTACGTATTAGCAATGGCTGAATAGCTTGTTAGTCTGTATATACTGGTGCTGCACCTAATTAATGAATGAAAGTGTAGCTTCCTAAAAATAACTACAAGAAAAAGCACTACCACACTGGTGTATTATAATTATGCTAAAGTCAGAATTATAGCATAATCATTTCACTGTACAAATCGAAGCACCTACTCTAGGTACAAAAGGAGGCTGTAGGTTATAAAGCACAGTAATTGAAGAAAAATAAAGGAGGTAAAAATCGAAGAAAACGCAGTAAAACAAAATAAGACTTGGGTAGTGAGTCATCCTCACAAGTGGTAGCTTATATTTATTGCAGGAAAGGGACTTAGAGAGATTGTTAAAGTTTTATTACAGGAGTAGCGCTTCAGCAGCACAGTGGTCTAAAAACCAACACACACACACACACACACACACACACACTGTCCCCACTGCCCCTTCCAATTAGTATGATGTACACTACAGTGGGCACACTCCCTTTACATCAGTTTGACACCACACCATTTAATAGAGCGGATCTCATTACGAGCCAAACACACCATCATCTGCTCTGGTTTCTTCCACTGGCTTTGTTTCATACAGCATGGATTACACAAGCCCTTGTGTTTAAGTGCCTATAAAAGCACAATCACCGCTTCCCAAATCTCCACGATGCCATTCTGCCTGAAGGCCCCTGAGACGTGCAGAATGAGAAATGTCTAATGGCTCACGTTACCTCCCTGAGCGTGATCTGAGAAAAATAAAAGATTCTTTTAAATTTCTTTCTAATGAAAAAACGCACCTGGTAAAGCACATCCCCATGATGGGAGGCGTGTTATTACCACCATTGTCACAGCATGAGACTCCTCGTCTACTAGTCTATTTTACAAAATGTGCGCTCAAAACCTGTGAGTTTTGTAAAATAAATAAATAAATAAATAAATAAAAATTCTCTTGCTTGCCCTTGTCATGCATTTCTGGCTCTCTGTCAGTCTCAATAAAGGAGGTGTTACCTTTTTAACCAGTCAGTCTCAATAAAGGAGGTGTGGCCTTTGTACCTGTCAGCCTCAAAAAAAGAGGCGTGGCCTTTTTTAACCTGTCAGTCTCAATAAAGGAGGTGTGGCCTTTGCACCTGTCAGTCTCAATACAGGAGGCGGGGCTTTTACCTGTCAGTCTCAATAAAGGAGGTGTGGCCTTTTTACCTGTCAGTCTCAAAAAAGGAGGTGTGGTCTTTGTATGTGTCAGTCTCAATACAGGAGGCGGGGCTTTTACCTGTCAGTCTCAATAAAGGAGGCATCGCTTTTTACCTGTCAGTCTCAATAAAGGAGGCGTGGCCTGTGTACCTGTCAGTCTCAGTGAAAGGGTCATAGCAGAAAGACTGTTTAATCAAACGTCACCTTCTCATGATTAACGACAGAAAATGATGCAACTGATTACATTCATTAATTTTGTCACCTGACACCATCATTATTACACTCAATTATGAAGACCACCATCTCAAATTCCGTACACGCAGAGTCCTGTGAAAAAATATCCATCTGTTTGTTTCATAAACATTAATGAACGGGCCTCGCAGTGGGAGGAATTAACTTCAGGGGTGACGGGAGTCAAACGACAGCAGAGCAGGGACTGATGGAGATGTAGAAAAGTGTAGAGAAATGACAGAAATGTTCACACTCGGCGCTCAGGTGGCGTCACATTCCTGATGAGGTCCCGAACTGCATCATTATTCATTCTGTTATTTGAGATTAAATCATTTTTTCACAGGTGATGATGACACCGCTAACAGGAACGCTTGAGAGGATGTCCCTTCGCTCTGATCACTAATCGAAATTTACAAACTGACCTCAGAACCTTGTTAAAAGCCTGTCTTTCTTTTCCACCAGAATAAAGACGCATGTCAGCTGAAGAGAACAGAACTGCCAGCTTTTAAACGCACAACAACAGGAGGAAGGAGGGAAGAAATGACGCTCTCATACGCAGCAGTTCTTTCCTTCCTCTCCCTTTTCTTCTTTCCTATCCTTGTCTTTCATTACTTTACATTTCCTTCCTTCATCTCCCTTCCTTCCTTCTCCTTTTCTTGCTTCTTATCCCTTTCCTTTTTTCCTTCCTTCCTCTCCCTGAAACATTCACATCCATTACACCTTTCTTTCCCTTTCTTTCATTCCTCTACTTTTCCTTCCTCTCCCTTTCCTTCCTTTCATCCTTCCTTCCTCTCCCTTTCCATCCTTTCTTTTCCTTCCTTCCTTCCATTTTCTTTTCTTCTTTCCTTTCCATTTTATTCCTTCCTTTCTTTTTCATCCTCCTTTCCTTCCTACTATTCCCTTTCCTTACACTTATTTTATTCCTCCTTCTCCCTTTTATTGTTTCATCACCCTTTTCTTCCTTCATGTCGCTTTCCTTTCATTCCATTTTCTTCCTTCCTTTTCCTTTCCTTCATCTCCATTTCTTCATTTTCCTTTCCTTCATCTCCCTTTCTTTCCTTCCCTATCTTTTCCTCCCTTTCTTTTCTTCCTTCCTTCCTTCATCCCCCTTCCCATCCTTTGTCTCCTTACTCTTTCCTTCCTTTCCCTTTCTTACCTGCTTTTCTCCTTCCTTCCTTCCCTTTTCCTTTCTTCTTGCCTTCCTTTCCGTTTCCTTCCTCCTCCTTTCCTCCCTCCCTCTCCCTTCATCACACACTCGACAGGACGAGAAGCTAACAGACAACATGTGCAGCAGATACATTGATCACCACACGGCACCTGGACAGGAGCCTGATTAATAATTTATACGGGCCTGTCATCTGATTCTCGCCATAACTCAATAATCACTTGACATTTATTTAGTGCAAACGGGATTATGCTTCTGCAAAACCACATTACTCATGTCTGGCTGAAAAATGTTCAAAATGTCAAATCAGCTAGTACCTTAATGAGCAAAGGTGCCTGCTAATGATTAGCCTGAGAGTAAGGCAGTGAGAAGAGGCTGTTTTTGCGGCTCAGCGTGCTCCCACTCACTCCACGCTCTTTCACAAATAAGGACGAAGAGAGGCTTTGAAGTCAGCTGATTGTGTAATTAGCCGGCGTTCCTACAGCAGCAGTGGCTCCGGCGCACGTACTAAATCGATGCATCGGCCCTTATTGTGCATTTCGGTGACTCAGAAGCCTTTGTTGCAGTCTTCCTGTGAGCCAGAAATAAAACGCAACTCGGATAGATGCCGTATCTTCCTACGCACACGGAGAACCGGGACTAGGAACTGAGAGAGAGAGGATAGGAAGAGCTAGGAGAAGTGTGTTCATACGCCATTAGATCGCTGCGTGACTTCTGTGTAAGAGTCAACTCAACGTATTGATGTATAGTGTGGCGTTCAAGTGTTCTCAGTCTGGTTAAAGAAGCGGTGTGTAATGTTTAGCGCCCTCTGCTGCCTGCTAGGTCAGACTGCCACTGCAATAAAAACATTCGCCTTCACAGTCATTTATTTAATTGCGTATAGTTTCTGAAATAAAACTATATTTGACTCGTCTTAAGAAGAAGAAGGAGAAGCAGAGCTGGGGAGGCGGAGCGTATTTCAGGACCAGAAAAAAATGTAAGCAGTAGTGTAAAATGAAGAAACTAGCCATTGTTTGGCTAAATTGTAAGGTATTACTTTCTTAGGTATTTCAGCGATCATTAGACTGCCTTCTGAAAAACACACACTTAATCTCAGGACTGCCAATCAGTTTTGCTAATTGGCGGCCACCAGCATTCATTTATTGTTAGCCAAGTTAGCATTTTTTGGTCATGCAGAATTGAGACACAGCCCTGATCTGATGCAACTGAAAGCACAGAGTCGAAGATCTGCTTTTTCTCTATATTACTTTTGCTGAGAGAGCATTGTGAGCAGTGTGAGCAACACACACACACACACACACATTTCTTTTAAGTTATGATAATCAAAACAGCTGAAACCAACACACTAGGTCTTTGTGAAAGTATGCATTAAAGTGTGTGTTTGTGTGTGTGTGTGTGTGTGTGTGTGTGTGTGTGTGTGTGAGTGTGTGTGCGCATGTGTGTGTGTATACAAATAAGTTCCACTCCAGAAATATCTCAGCGGACGTAGGGTGAACATCACCATGGAAACAGATGGCTTTCGTACAAATCACAGAAGCCCTGCACCAAAATGTTCATGTGCCTTTAAAAGCATTCACACACAAATACACACAAACACACACACACAACAAACACACAAACACATTATCTCTGAGTGATTAGAAAACACTACTACAACTAAAGCTAATACTAGAGTACAAAAACCCCTCATAAATGATCTCAGCTACACACACACACACACACACACACATTTACTCCATTAATAAACTACTGTTCATGACATCCTGTGAGTCCTTGTGGGTTTTATATCAGAAATTCCAGATCTATAATTTTTGGAAAAGTGCTGTGGTATAAGAGGAATAAAACACTTTCAGGGCATGCTGTTATAGGAAAATGATCAACTTCGGGGTGATAAAAGTATCTCTGCTTCATTGTCTTACTACAACAACATGATGCAGAACGTTTTATTCGTTAATTCAGTTGTAAATAATAATCTGTTTGCTCATATCTGTATCATGCAAACTCAGGAGGTCGCTAATTAGCAGACTAGCATCAACATCACCACAAACCATGCCAAAAACTTCACTGAAAACACACATAGCTAAAATTTAACTGCCCATTTTTTACTTTTTAGCTTAATTCCATGTGAATTCAGCTAATTTATTTAGCCACAATACATTAATGCAGGATTTAAAAATTCTAACACAATTTATTCACTGTTGCTATGAGTTAGCATTAGCATAAAATCTCTTTCTAAGAAAATAATACATGATGCCTTTGATACCTATAATGTTCCAGACATTTCTGTTCTGTTATCTTGAGAAAATGAAGTTTCCAAATACCTTCTTGTGCAGATACTAAAGGCTTTTAGGACTAGAAAGTTAACGTTAGCTAGCTAGCATAATTTCTAGGCAACTGATGGGCAAAATTAGAAGAACTGGTGTTATTTATCAGCGGATATCTCACAGTTTCTGATTAGTTACATCATGAGATGTCTTATTTTGACCAGTTTTAAATGTTTTCATTCAATTTATTATCTTAAAACAAGTTTTAAAAACATTGTCGAGTCACTTTATTAGCTATTAACTGAATAGCTGACTAATAAGCTAGATGTTTGAGGGGTTAAATTGCTTCTCAAGAGAGCCTTTTTTTTTTTTTTTTTTTTTTTTTTTTTTAAATACCGAGTCCTTGCCTGCTCTCTCGCTCTCTCTCTCTCTGTCTCTGAACAAACAGTGCTGAGTAAGTGACTAGTGAAGCGAACCCTCCGGAAAAGAAGGGCAGCTTATAAATATTTAATGCAAACACAAACGCTAGCCTCGCTAATATCCTCATTCAGCACTCGGGCATGTGGGAAAACTGGAGAGGAATCAAGAAATCTCCTGACAGATTAATCAATAAGATTCAGTGATAAACTTCTCAGATGGAGCTCAGATTTTTTTGTTCTTTTCACAGATGCACAAGTGTGTTTTATCCAAAGTGAGCACTTCACTGCATTTTTCTTTATATTAGCACAATACACTGCTTAACAGACATGTTTCATTCATGATCAACGTTCAATGAGTCAGTATTTCTGAACGAGTCAGTCAGGAGTCATTCCTTTTGTTCAGTTGTTATCGACAGGATTGGCCATTTCAAACCACAAAATTTGAATCTGGAAGCTAAAACACTACATTTCCACACATTCACATTTATAAAATATAGATTTTACATCAATTTACACTATATGTTGGCCTGTTTTAAACATCAGAGACTCATGCAAGTCGCATTCGCAGTTGCATGTATGCCGAATCAGATCTGTGACCCTTGAGTCAGTGAATCATTTGCTTATGGCTGAGATTCATTCCTCTCTCAGTGTCTGAATAAGTGAATCTTTTTTTCAAGACCTAGATTCACTTTTCTATCACTATTTGAGTCAGTGAATCATTTCATTCATGGCTGAGATTCGTTATTTTCTCAGCATCTCAATCAGTGAATCTTTTCTTTCAAGACCAAGATTCACTCCTCTATCAATGTATACAGTAAGTCAGTGAAGCTTTTCAGTTATGACTAAGACGCGCTCCTCTCTTAGTTCACAAATCAGTGAATCTTCTTTTGATAATGACTAATATTCGCTCCTCTCTCACTGTTTGAATCTGTGAATCGTTCGATCATAACCGAGCTCCACTTCTCTTTCAGTGTTTGAGTCAGTGAATCTTTTGGTCATTATCTTTTTTTTTTTCTTCAATCTGTCTGTGTTTCTTAAACATCTGTGAACTGCATAAGTCAAATTTGCAGCTGCATGTATGAAGAACCTGATCAGCGATCGTTGATTCAGTGAATCATTTCTGTCATGACGGAGATTCACTCCTCAGTCATTCAGTGAATCAGATGAGTTAAATGATTCCTCTTCAGCTACTGTACAACCTGATCAGACTGCACATTTGAGTTAACTGTGCAACTAAATGAATCTGTGAGTGAATCTAAATGAATCATTTAACTAAACGACTCAAAAGACTCAGTATCAAGCACTCTAAATGATATCACAGTGAATCACCTGGTACTTTAAAGGTTGATTGACTGGACTGTTGATAAAGTAAAACCTGCAGATTCCTAAAGCATCCTGAGGATCACACGCTGCTTCCTGGATCAATGTTTACACTGTTCACTATTTCTGCTTTCAATCGGGCCCTGATTTGAGTTAGAAACGCGAGGTGAAGGACTGTGGAGAACTTCACACAGGCCAATCAGCAGCTCCAATCAATCAGTTAAACACTGGAGAGGAACAAACAAACGTCCACGGGGAACCGCAAACACACCGCAGAACTGAAAGCAACTCAATTATACTAACTGACACACATCATCAGTTCAGTTCAGGGTGTGTGGAGATTGACAACATCTCTGTTATTCACCCTCAGCTTTGTGTGTGTGTGTATGTGTATGTGTGTGTGTGTGTAAATTCATGTTACCAAAGAGATAAGTTGGTAAATTGGTGAAGACCGGCATGACTGTAATAAGGAGTGGAGTTAGAATAAATATATTATCGAGAGTTGTGTTTATTCGTGCTGCTACAATATCCAATCAGTTTTTACCTTAATATTTTTAGTAAATTAACCTCTTTATTAAAATAGAAGTATGATATTGTGTCACAAAGCTAAATGCTTGATTTTAAGCTACAAACTTTCTTTAAAAATTCTTCTTTAAAACTACTGTGCACCTTTTATAAAAGGTAAGTAGATTTTTTCAATCTCAAAACGTGTCCAAAACTCGACACTATCACAGGAAGAGGCCGTTTGACTGACAACTAAATACTCTTTTTTTATAAAAATTTAATTTTAGCTACTGCACTAACATTAGCATGCTAGTCAACTTTAGTTTGCTAGTTGCTCAAATCACTTTAATGAAAATGAGCAAAATAAAACGAATAACAAACTTTTCTCAAGTAGTGTTCTCAAGTTCAGTGAAACACTGGTTACAAAATTATCGGCACCCTTACAGTGAATATTTGGCCAAACTTCCACTTGAGATAATGACAGCACTGAGCATCTTGCTAAAATGTCCAGCGAGGCTAAGAGACCGTTTTCTCTCTTGATTTTCTTTATTTCTGAGGCAAAATATGTTTTAAAAAGATCTTTGAGAATTTTATTTGGTTAAAGTACTTTCACCTTTTGTTTCAACAAGAAATTTAAAATAAACAAAATATTTTGTGTTACAGTTCACACTATGGCAAAAATTGCATGCTGACAGTCAATCTAATAAAGCATTACAAACTAAATGGTGTGTGTGTGTGTGTGTGTGTGTGTGTGTGTAAAAGAGAAAAAAGCTGCACATTTGCCACCCACTCAATTCTATGAGTCAACTCATCCTGCACCAAGCGTGGGAGAGAGAGAGAGAGAGAGAGAGAGAGAAGGAAAGGGAGAGACAGAGAAGGAGAAAGGGGAGAGACAGACACATACAGAGGGAGAGAGAGAGAAGGAGAGAAGGAGAGAGAGACAGAAGGAGAAAGGGGGAGAGACAGACACATACAGAGGGAGAGAGAGAGAAAGAGAATGAGAGAGATTAAAAGAGAGAATATTTCTAATTCAAACAAAAGCCACCGTTTCTCCTTTTTCTCCCTTGTTGTGTGATGGAGTGATGTGAAAGAGTGATAGTGTGATGGAGTGATAGTGTGACAGAGGTGTGAGTCTCAGTCTTAAGAATAAAGCTGATAATTTCATTCCTCACAGGAACGACTGAAAGCTTCACAAAGAACGAGTGCAAACTTTGATCCCTAAAATAAGAAGTACATTATGCTTTCATGTGAGAAGAACTCTATTACTGAATATCTTACTTTCTTTAATGATACAAACTTTTGAAACTCTAAAATTTACTCGTTTCTACTAATATGATAAAACTGCAGACATGAAATAAACATCCAGGACAAAATTTGGTTAAAAATCAGAGTGGCTTTAGCGTGGTGCTGTATAGTAGACCGTGTGCATTAGAATAAACTTCACTCTTTCATTTGGCTTTCAAAACACACAACGTATGCAAAACAGCCAACACCCAAACTCACAGACACAAAACCTAAACTCTCCTCACAGCAGCACGGCCAAAGCAGCACAAACCCCGAGTGCATGATGATAATAATAATAATAATAATAATAAAGATAGCTAAAATGTTTTTAACCCCTTTAAAATGACTACAGTGAGGCGAGTGCTCATAACGTTGGATCTATTTTCTTCCTATTTTTCCCATCATGGAGGGAAAATAAAATCCTGGATAGTTTTCCTTTTGTGCTTCAAAAACTTTACAATGAAATAAGAAGATTGTGACAATATTTCCCCTAAGGCTAGTTTATTTTTACTATGTTTCTTGCTTTTAAGTTACACCATATTACATTTAACAACAAAGAAAAAAAAAATGCTATTTCCTTCTTTAGTCTGCAATCCACTTGTGTTTAAACGCGATGGTCTAGATGCTATAAAGAAGCTTCTTGGAGGTGTGAAATAAACTCAAGTTGAACGAAGAGCCTTTCGGGGATAGAAAATGCGGACTGAAGAACAAAACAGCAGTTTTTTCTTTGCTGTCAAATGTAATACAATGCTATTTCCTTCATTGTTTTAGATGATATTCAGATGCTTCTCAAAAAATTATGGTGAGTGTGAACCACACACAGGCAAAGTGAAGAGATCAGAAATTTGACTTACGCAGGCACGTAACCCGGCTCTGAATACGAGGAACTTTCCCTGTGTAAAAAAAGTAACATGTGGACGCAAGTCAGCGATTCTGATTCCAGCCATTTGACCAATGAGTTTAGACGGTGTACCATGTGACCTCACACGCCTGAAGTGCAGCTAGACAGCAGAAATGAAGAACACTCGACAAAACAAATATTCTATACCTGCCGAATATTAAATTCCTGAATTCTGAACAAAAGCCGAGTAAATGTATGAAATGAATGAATAAATAAACAAGTGAGTCACGTCTCGCCCAAAACCGACGTATTACGCACACAGCGCGTTTTTCAACACCGATTTCAAGTGCTGAAGAATCGCTCTCAGAAAAAACCCCAGAAAAACCAGTAATTATTCATTTACAGAGCTGTTAATATCGCTATTTTCCTTTTAGCTGTCGATTTTTGTGGTACAAATGCTCCAAAATGGATATGAGTCATCATTCACTAACATCCGCTAGGACAATGGAGCGACGCTCTGCTACAGTCAGGCAAAAAGTTTATAAATACACAGAAATTTCCGTAAAAAGATTGTTTGTGAGAATCGTGATCTCTATTCTAAGCCAAAAACAATTTCTTTAAAAAACAATCATGTAGCTCTAAATTTCTAAAATCCAGTTGCTCAAGACAATACACAACAGTGAAGATAACAAAGAATAAATATATATATATATATAAAAACAAAAACAGATAGAGACAAACTAGCAATAAAATAAAAACAGAAATATTGTTGTACAAAAAAATGACCTGCAGTGTAAATATGTGTAAGTGAAATAAAATGAAATGAAAAATGTAGGAATAGAAATATGTGCAAATAAAGATGAAAATGGAAATATTCTTTTAAAAAACTGAAAAAAATACAATCGTTTGATTGTATTCTAAATGCTAATAAAATAAAATTAAAAACTGTGCTGCAAAATTGTACAAATTTCAGCCACGCAAAATTCCACTAAAGCCACAGTGCTTAAAGTGAGTAGATAAATGAATGCAGGGTGAAGTGTGAAATTTTCCAGCAGTGTGAGTGTGTGTGTGAGTGTGTGTGTGTGTGTGTGTGTGTGTGTGTGTGTGTGAGTGTGTGTGTGAGTGTGTGTGTGTGAGAAATTCAGCAGTCCTGGCAGTCGTCCAGAACAAAACACCAGAGAGATCAGTTACTGATTTCCTCAGGCCAAAGCTGATTCATTAATTGTGCTTCACTTCACACACACACACACACACACACACACACACACACACACACACACACACACACACGCACAGAGAGAGAGAGAGCAAATATCAAACAGCTTTTTTTCACTTTTCACATTCTCCCAATGCAAAATGTCTCCTCTTACACACTTGATGTAAAAATGACTCATTGGATTCAGAGGTTTCTGTGATTAGCATAAATAATACTGCAGGAGTGAAAACACACACACACACACACACACACACAACGACAATTTTACATTATTCATGCAGCCTGAACTCCTGAAGAGAATATTTTTAAATAATCAATACAGACAGAGGACAAAAGAGAAATAAAGAGAGAAAACGAGTGAAAAACTAAAGGAGTAGAAAATATATCAAAGGAAAGGAGGAGAAAGTGGAAGGGAAGAAAATAAGTCAAAACAGAAAAGAAACGAAAATGAAAACTTAAAAATAATGAGAAAGAGAAAAGAGAGAATGAAGGGAAAGAGAAGACAAGAGAAAATGAAATGGACAGGAAAAAAGATACAAAGATGATGAGAGAAGAAAATACAAAGACAAAGAGGAAGTAAAGAAGAGAAGAAAAGAAGAGAAGAAAAGAATTAAAAACTGGAGAGTTTTTAAGGGTAGGAAAAAAACTGGAAACCAGAGAAGAGCACAAAAAAAAGAAAAGATGAAAAAAAGAGAACAATGGAAAAGGGAGAAAACAACTGAAACAGGTAGAGAGATAAAAACCAGAATAAAAGTGAAAGAAAAAAGAAGAAAAAAAAAATCAGAAGAAAAAAATCTGAAAAAAAAAAAAAATCAGAAGAAGAGGAGAAAAATGAAAAGAAAAGAACAGAAGTAAAGAAAGAAATCAGGAGTAAGAAGAAATGTACGCTGTTTCAGTCACTAGATCTGTTGCTCGTAGGCGCCGTTTTCATGACCATCAGCAGGAACGTAACGTAACGTAAATATGGGGGCGTGGTCACACAGTGACCTCACAGGAAACAGATGGATACGCTTTAGTGTCATGCTATGCTACGCTAGCTGATGTTACGCTGCGCAAAGCCGTATTCATCTGTTCGTTTCTACAGCGTCATGTTGCACTTCTTCACTTTTCTGCTCAGACTCGGGGAAGAAAAATTTTATTTCGAGAAATAAACTCCAAGACATTCCTGATGTCAGTAAAGGAAAAATACATGGCAAGGGATTCAGCTCAGGTACACACACACATGGTTCTCGCCAAGACGACGGTGATGATGATGATGATCATGATGACGACGACAACGACGATGACGATGACTGTGATGATGATGATGATGACTGTGATGATGATGATGCACCTCAGGTTCAGGTGACGCTTCTTTATGCTTATGAAAGTGAGAAATTGATCTGTTACGTGTTTTGTGCATTTGTAGGTCAGACATAATGACGGAGAAAATGAAGCTCCTGTGGTGAGAAGCGCACCTCATCTGGGTTTTAAAAGATAAATCACCATGTGTGTGTGAGTGTATGTGTGTGTGTGTGTGTGTCTGTGTGTTGTCGTAGACACGACAATCCCATAATTCTGTTTGACACATTAGAAAGAAAATGCAGATGAATGAAAAAAATTTAAAAGATATGAAGTCAGAAGAAAATGAAATTTAAATCAATCACCAGGAAAAAAACCAAAGAAAATAAGCAAAGACAAAAACAGAAGAAAAGAAGATAAAAACATAGAAAAAAGGAAAAGAAAAAAACAACAAAAAAAAGAAAATAAAGGAAGAAAAAAATAATAAAAAGACATAAACAGAAACCAAAACAAATCCAAAGAGAAGAAAAGAAAAACAATAAGAAGGAAAGAAGAAAAAATATGCAAAGAAAATGGAAAAAATCTGAAGGAAATAAAAGAAAAAAGCAAAAACAAAAAACTAAAATCAGGAGAAAAAAGATAAAATTCAGAAGAAAAGAAAAAATGGAATGAAAGGAAAAAACAATCTGAAGGAAAGAACAGAAAAACAAAGAAAAGAAGAAAATCAGGAGAAAAACCACAAAATTCAGAAAAGAAGAAACTAAAAAATGAGAGGAAATAAAAAAAAAAAATTGGAAGTGAAGAAAAGTATAAAAAAAAAACAAGAAGGAAGGAAGGGAAAAAAAATCAGGGGAAAAAAATCACTGTGTGTGTGTGTGTGTGTGTGTGTGTGTATGTGTGTGTGTATATATGTGTGTGTGTATGTCCTGTCACAGCGACAGCAATTCCATAATCCTGTTCAACACGCGGGAGAAAACCCCGCAGGTGAGCAGGCAGTAACGCACTTTATTACTGTAGAGTTATAACGTAATGGCACACGTTTACACGTGAAATAAATCCTCGCTGCTGAAACTCAGAACATGAAGTAAATGCTAATTAAAACGTGTTGCGAGGAGACGAGCAAATCATTGGCGTGCACGACTCGTCGTCTCTGAGCGACGGCGTGGTGATGAAGCGCGGACTCTCACCACCATCATGCTGATTATTTTATAGTTACATTTAATGTTCATGAAACAAGTTAGTTCCTGTTCTAAAAAAAAAAACCCCGCAGAACGTAAACTCCTCTGTCCTGAAGATGTCAGAAAACTTAAAGTTACAGCTTTACCTCTGACTGTTACAAAGCACTGACACTGGAGACTCCTTCCATAAATGTTCCATAAACATCTCCTTACAGAAAACTTCACCAAATCAACGTCCCTGTGAATGAGCTGTTACTATAGAAACGGTAACGTATTATAGAACGAGTGCATTAATATAAACCTGCGATTTGAAGCTGCACTACTGCGAGAAAATTAATCAACACCTTCTGACCAATCAGAGTCCAGAATTCATCAGCGCTGTGGTGTGTAACATTTTAAACAAATTATTATTCTGTACAGATATTATTAATGATTTTAAATGATGTCATCATTATAAACAATACTGTATAGTCACTTCCTTAAGACACTTAACACTGAACCAGAAGTGTGTGTGTGTGTGTGTTTGACTAAATCCTTCCTGGAAGCTTGCAGTGTGATAATTAACAGTGTGAGACTTATTGAGAGGCATACACACACGCTCACACACACTCACACACACTCACACACACTCACACACACTCACACACACTCACACACACTCAGAGCTCTTCATTTCTAATCCACATGGCTTTTCCCCAAAGGACGCCCCTCATGGGTTTGGTTAGTAAATGCTGCTATCTCTTCACTGCAGCAGGCCCGAGCTGCTTCGGCTTCTTTCCCATGATGCTCTGCTTCTGCTCACTCAACAGTGATCGTGTGTGTGTGTGTGTGTGTGTGTGTGTGTGTGTGTGTGTGTTCAGAGCTGTATATACTGTAAGGTCCAGAAGTCGACACATACTACTACTAAAGATATACTAATAATCTGTTATAAGACATATTGCAATTTTTAATGCTGGCCTTTAGCCAGTGTTAGTGTTCGAATTCTGGCTATGATGATATGGAAAACATGAATATTGGCCCATTCCATGTTTTTTATTCTTCTTAGAAGGTTAAAAAATATCTAAATGATGTCATATTTCTCAACCAAGATTCCATCAAAAACCAAAAAAACAACAAAACCGTGTCTTCGTATTATCTGAAAGCAGCTCCGACTGAACAGAATGAAATGTCAGAAAAAACTATTTAATTGAATTTTAAGTACTCAGAAATGTCAAAATGGAATTTTCTTACAGCATCTGTTAATTTTACTAAAAGAGGCCAGGACCCTCTGTGTTATTTCTGGAAACCGACAACATCTATTAAAATTATTATCAATATCTGTACAGAATAATAATTTGTTCAAAATGTTCTTCACCACAGCGCTGCTGAATTCTGGACTGTGATTGGTCAGAAGGTGTTGATTCGGACGCTCCACTGATAACGAACTGATTAAAAAAACGTGTGTAATCACTGACATGGTGAGGTTTTCTGTAAAGAGATGCTTATTAATCAACATATATGTAAGGAGTCTCCAGCGTCAGAGCTTTGTAACAGTCAGAGGTAAAGCTATAACCTTCAGTTTTCCGACATCTTCAGGACAGAGGAGTTTACGCTTTTTGCGGTTTCTCAGTAACATGACAAGCTGTGTTTTTTTTCTTTTTTTACTTTAATAGAGAAAAAAAAGAGAGAGGCTGGTGAGGGAACGAATGTTTATAGCTGCTATAACGTAACCGAGAACAGGAACTAACTTGTAAACGCAACTATAAATGGACAAAACGTATGATGTGTTCTTTAATGAATAAAATAACTGTAATTAGCAAATTGCTGTGGTATAAGAGGAATAAAACACTTATCGACTTTGTAACTCCACCCACTACTGTTAACAGCACAACATAATTTATTCCTTACTTAACTCCTAAAAAATGACTAAAAATGGACAAAACCATCTCTATATTTTTCCACGATGCCAGAATGTTCACTATGAGTCAAAAGTTTGTACACACAGAATTGAATATTAAATTTATTAAAATTTTCGTAAAGACATTTTGATCAAGGCTAATGGCTGGTTTCTAGAACAAATGTCTCTTTAAAAAAAATCATGTTTTTTCTCTCTTCATCGTCTTTATAAATGACCCGTAACACCACCATGTAACCTGTAACTGCACATGTAATTTCTCAGACTGCACACAGATCAGTCTTTTCATCTGAGATCTTAATAAATCAGAGAAAAGCCGAGCTCTGAAGAATCATACATCAACCTCCTCCTCCAGGCTGAATCAAAACACATCACACATTCCTCACGCATCAATATTCAGCGGGTGTGATGTTATCGGATGGAGTCATTTTGATTAATTCCACCATGGTAAAGTTTAATCAATCATCACTCCTGCTGTTGACTTCAATTTTAATGGATTTTTAGCTCCGATTAAACACACGAGCGTCTCCAGCGGCTCATGCTGCTCAGTTCTCAGTCTGTCCGTGTCGAAGACACGAAGAAGCCGCTGAAATCTCAGCTTGTGTGTGTAACCGTGATGAAGAGGAGCCTGAGGTGGTGGTTTAGACACACACACACACACACACACACACACACACACACACACACACACAGTCTGTTTATTAGGGCATGAACGAGAATTTGCTTTCTTATCCATAACATGATGATCAGCTGCAAATTTGTAAAAAAAATCCAAAAATACAAACCAAAGAACAGCAGAGGACGACTAGAAGATGTATGAAATTTATTTTACATTTTATATATCATCAAATATTTTTGTGGCCTGAACTAAGAATTCACAGCAGATTTACAAACGTTTTACTGATTGACATCGTACTAATGTGTGCACACCTATAAACGCCAATCAACAGTAAACTATGCTGTGTTCAACTTAACTCGCAAGCGGGAAGCCTCAACTCGGAATTACGTCATTTCCATCTTCTGTGTGTTCGAGCTACACAGTGGGGGAAAAAAACCAGGACACTTCCTTGTAAATCTGTTAGCAACAAGCTAGTCAGCTAACCGTGATGAGTGATGTATATTTACTCCTTTATAGTCAGGGTTATAGATTTAAAAAACGACTATGTCTGTATGTCGACTGATCTAAAGCTAATACATGTGTATATACAGCAAACTTTAAAAGGTAAGAAGTGCCACTGTGTTTACTATTGATGCTGTGAGCGGCCATGTTGATTTGGTGTTAATTGCTGAACTCGGGGGATGATGAGACTGTCCTGTGATCGTGAGTAGGAATTGAGGAAGTGTTTTCTTAGGTTTTTCCGAGAGGTAGGTCAGAAATTAAGGAGTGACGCCTTTAAGTAACGAAGGTTTCCAGCTAATTTACATGTAACCACGCCCACCAAAACACATAAAAGAGACTCGTAGTAGCTACGCCATTTTGTCAGTCAACAGCGTCTAAAACTAAAACAAGATAAATTGCATTCTTCATTAAAACAAGCTGCCTGTGATCTTATTAAAAGTTAAAGCTGAAACTGTAGCAGATTTTGTTGGTGATAAATGAGACAGCCATTATGAAGGAGAGCTTCACCACCATGTGCCACCTTTTCCTGCCCTCTGGGAGGATAAAAGATCACACACACACTCTCTCTGTCACACACACACTCTCTCTGTCACACACACACACACACACACACACACACTAACATACTCGCCAACACCAAATCAAATAATAGCTCTTTTCTTATTCTCCCCTCAGGCTGAAGACACGGTCTGTAATAAACACACAGGAAGTGATCGTACAGTTTCATTCTTAACGTGCATCAACTCATCATCGAGTTCTTTACACGAGCTAAATGCGAGAGAAAAAAACAACCAGACCCGAGCTCCTGCACTGTAACATTAAACAAGCCAAATCGTCCAATTTTGGTCAATTTCCTGTCCGGACGCCGTTCTCACAGCAGCATCGAGGACAACGGTGTTAAAGGTTAAAGGTTAAACAGCAATTTGTTTGAATGTCGACTGAAAAAGAGCAGCGATCTGTGCTTTGATGCTCGCTAGAAGAGACCACCGAGGCCTTCAAACAGAATACCGAATGTTTCTGAGATGCAGCAGCAGCAGATCAGCGAATATCGCTCAGTATTTCTGTCTTATTCTACAGCATTTTAATAGAACATTTTACATCATTTATCAGTAGAATCTATTACATCATTTAATACTTCTGTTAAAAAATAATGTAATTAGTAAACTACATACTTAAACATATCTGATTGGCAGATTCTACAATTAAATATCGAAAGCCTTTTACAAATAAAATAGCTTTATTTAAAACCTTATATTTTGGTTTAGCTAGCAAGATTTTCACCTAAATATTTTACCTAAATTCTCTCCAGAAATGTCCAAAAACCCAGTTTTAAAAGTGCACAAAGATAAAATGACTTCTAGTAAGCATTAAAAATTATGCTACACATTTAGTTCCTATTTGCATCCGAACCTGTTCATCTATTTATTTATGTAATGTTACATTTAAACAAATAATTAAAAAACTATGTAAATAAGTATATATTTAAACATATATTTGAGAAAACAACGGTATACTAATAATTCAGCCATGAAAGATTTGACACTTACTGTGAGAAGATATTTTTTTGAAAACATTTTAGCTTCTCATCCCAACTTGACCTTCAACAAAAGTGGCAAAAGATTTTCAGCTTCTGTCTCTCAGTGGAATTTTATAATTCCAGTGAATTTATAAATGGTCGTGTTTAGTCATCAGAGCTCTTTTCCTCGGATATTGCGTCGTCACTCAGGCTGTCTCTCTCAGACTGCGCTGTGTTAACCTGCCAGAAAGGAAACTACCCACACACAGAAAGCTATTTAACTTAACAATGTCAGAAGCCTTTCAGACAAAATATTACAAAAGAAGATGATGTCAAACTGCAGACATGGTTAAACACGAAAGATGAATGTTAGACCTTTGTTACTTTATAGTTATCAACTATTCATGACTCCTGAAAGAGCAGGTCCCATTAAAAAAAAAAAAAGTTCTGTTCTATTTATGCCACAAATCACAGGTTTATATTAATGCGCTGATTCTAATATGCTATTGTTTCTATAGTAACAGCTCATTCACAAGGACGTGTACAGCGGATGCTCAACATAAACGGATTAAACAATTGTTAATTTCTGTAATGAGATGTTTATTTAACCTTTATGTAAGGAGTCTCCAGTGTCAGTGCTTTGTAACACTCAGAGGTAAAGCTGTAAAATTTTAACTTTTCCGACATCTTCAGGACAAAGGAGTTTACGCTTTTGCGGTTTCTCAAGTGACAAGCTGCGTTTTTTTTGTCAAGAGAAAAGAGAGAGGCTGGTGAAGAAACGACTGTGTATAGCTGCTATAAAGTAAGTGAGAACAGGATCTAACAATAAATGGATAAAAAGTATCATGTGTTATTCTTCAATAAACAAAAACTGTAATCCTTGTCAAATTGCTGTAGTATAAGAGGAATAAAACACGACACGATGCGCTGTTATAGGAAAATCATCAACTTCAGAGTGGTAACAGTAACTCTGCTTCATAACACCACCGTCATTGATGATTTCTCTATAACAGCACAACACAGAGTGTTTAATTCCTCTGCATTAGATTTTGGTCACACCAGAGATGCTTAAGAAACATCGTAACTGTGTAGAGTTAGTATTTTTTTCTTCGCAGCAGCCAGTAAGGACCACAGTCCAATGTGAAAGGGAAGCATTACATCTACAAATCTCGTTCATCTCGAGTTACATATTTACTTTAAATTCTAATTATAACAAATTATCACGATAACCGTTGGTGTGTTTGTGTTGCCGCCTCCGCACAGTAAAAGCTAAATATTACACTCTGGATCATATAGAAAGTTAACTGCAGTAGAGTATGGCGACGTCAGCCAGGGATGGAGGGATTAATAAACCCCTCTCGCTGCAGTGCACATGGGGTATTAAGGGAATTCATGCAATCACACTGACTCTCAACGGTTTTTCATTTCAGGCTGCTGTACAGAGAGAAAAAGAAAAATAAACGAGGTGGGAGGGAAGCAAAAACAAAAGACAGCTTATTAAATTTCTCCATCACGCCAAAAACGATGTTCCAGAACACAAAAATATCAGTGGCTAATTTGAGCGAGGAATAAATGGGGAGCGTGGAGGTTTATGGCCCTCATTAGAGCCAACAGTGGCTTTATCATCTCGCGCAGAGGGAGGGGAAGAAAGAGAAGACGAATGAAGCTGGAGGAGAAACTGAGGATTCAGGGTTAACGCACATACGTGTTTGTTTTTCGATTCTTGTGAGGACCTTCCATTGACGTAATTATGAATGCAGCTAATTAATGCTATGCTACACCTAAACCTTAACCTTAGAAACCAAAAGCTTTTTGTAAAAGACTCTTTTAGTTTTTTGAAATAAAAAAAGCAGTAGAGCAGTTGTAGCTCAGTGGATAAGATATTAGACTTCTGATTGGAAGGTAGTAAGCTCAAATTCCAGCACTATCAACCTGCCACTGATGGGCCCTGGAGCAGGGCCCTTAACCCTCAACTGCTCAGTTGTATCAAAAAAAAAAAAAAAAAGAAGAATAGATAAATGTAAGTGGCCTACACCCTGGATAAGGGCATCTGTCAAATGCCATAAATGCAAATGTAAATATCCCCACAAGGTCAAACCTGTCAGATACTCCAGACATCTGGTCCCTACCGAGACATAAAACATCCCATAAATAAGTGAGGGCAATAGTTTATTTCAAAAATACAGTTCGTGCTGAAAAGAAAAAAAAAGATCTAAAAGATGATGGAAAAAGCTTCAGTTATACATTCACAAAACATAACAATTTGATGGTTCTCAAAATTGGCCAAAAATGTCTCAGGTCCCAAACAGTTAAAGCACACGTGTTAAAGTTTGCCTGAAACCCAGCACTACGGAGGACACGGGAACTTAAGCTCTATAATTCACAACACAACTCTCAGTTCATCACCGTCTTTTGTGATTTGAGGAAACCCCCCACCGAGCCTCTGCGATCTCCTCCAGCCCTGATCCCCAATCAATATTCAGATTCAGCCCCTCATTTGCATATCAAGCTTGGCATCAGGCTCGTGCGCATGGATGTGGTGAAGATTACACCTTCTATTTCTCCCGAGCTGCAGGAACCCAATGAATGTGTTTGATTGCGTGGCTCGTCCGTGAGTCTCGGTGCGAGCTGCTTCTGCAGGAGTCGTTATTCACGCAGACAAGCGCCATTGGCCCCGATCATTACTTCTCCTCGCTGATGAGGCGCCATAACGCAAACGGCGAAAACACGGTGCGTCAGGCTGAGGTGATATAACGAGCTGATTGCCCACGTGAGCTGAAACTGATAGACTGCTCCATCTTTACGACTCCAAATCGTTATTGGACTGAAGAAGAGAGGAACATCTGAGGAGAACGTTAGGTTTCTCAACCTCATAACCGAAATAAACAGCTGAGTGGAGCTGAAAAAGTGTTTGCAAGCGAAAAAATGTGAGTACATAATTATAAAAGTTTAACTTTGGATGCGATGGATAATCAATGAGACACGCCCCTTTATACGTGTCATATCACCCTTAAAAGCACATTTTAAACCTCACAGTATTGTCACATTAGCTTATCTAAGCCAGCTAACTAGCAGTAGCAGCAAAGATCCTAAATGTTAGAAATAATACAACTAATATGTACATTCTTCCTACTTTATTTTTATTCACTCTCTTATTTAATAGAACAAACAAACAAAAAAAATGCAGCTTGTCATGTTACTGAACGTGTAAACTCCTCTGTCCTGAAGATGTCAGAGAAATTAAAGTTACAGCTTTACCTCTGACTGTTACAAAGCACTGACACTGGAGACTCCTTCCATAAATATTAAATAATAAATGTAAATAATCCTTACAGAAAACGAATGATACGAACGATTTTTAAAATCTGCCTTAGAAGTCCCTGTGAATGAGCTGTTACTATAGAAATGATAACGTATTAGAACGAGTGTATTAATGTAAACCTGCACTGCCATCAGAGCTGCTGTTATAGAAAATTAATCAACACCTTCTGACCGAAATCCACAATTCTTCTTCGAAGAGTGAAATTCGTCCTTTATTTGTCCCTTATTATCAACTCTCACACTGCTGACCTCTGACCCATGAGCTTATTTAAGTTTCATGTTCCAAGTGCTGTGTGTTCTAAGTAATCCCCCCTTCTAAATGAAAAAGTGGACCGTTCTGTAGTCAGGATAAAGGGAACATATTGTATTATGACGCGCGTGTCGGTTTTGTCCGAGCCCTGAGGTGGTGCCATACATCAGCGCTCACACTCCTGCAGCTCTGTACTGCACACACTGACACCACCACTGTACCAGATGTACAGACATGAATCATCTTCAGCAGTCACTCACACACACACTCACACACACACTCTCACACACACACTCACACACACACACTCACACTCACACACACACACTCACACACACACACTCACACTCACACACACTCACTCACACTCACACACACTCACTCACACACACTCACACACACTCACACACACTCACACACACTCACACACACTCACACACACTCTTTCTCTGTCTCTCTGGAAATATCCAACAGCTGAATTATTGAATTCTGTAAAACTTTAACAGTACATAGCGTTTCTGATTGGTCTGAACGTGTTGATTAACACACAACAGTTACTGTTACCACCCCAATGTTGATTACTTTCCTATAACAGTACATTCCCAAATGTTTTATTCCTCTTACACAACAGCAAATTGCCAATGATTACAATTAAAAAAAAAAAAAAAAAAGTCCTGTCATACTTTTTTTTATCTGTTTAAAGCTACATTTAATGTTGGAACAACAAGTTAGTTTCTGTTCTCACTTATGTTAGAGCAATCTACAGTCATTCAATCTCCAGCGTCTCTTTATTCTCTCTCTTAAAGTTAATAAGAAAAAAAAAAACAGCTTCTCACGTTACTGAGAAACCGCAAAGCATAAACTCCTCCATCACACCACCCTGTCATTTGTTATTTTCCTACAACAGCACCACACACACTGTTTTATTCCTTATTTGTTCCACTTCTGTTGCATATAATATCCTAAACATCTGGCTAAATGACATTTGTCTCACTTCATGTAGGAAAATAGATACAGAAAATGCATGTCACTTAATACCACACGTTATTTTCTCATTTAAGAAAAACCATACATCACTTTTATATTAAAACTGTCTTAAAAGTGGCTTAAAGTGACTTGGTCACTTTAATACTGGTGTGTGTTTGTGTTTTTGTGCATTTGGGCGTGTCTCTTTTATATTTTTATACTCAGAGTGTATATAATTATTATTATAAGTATTATGTCTCCTGTCCTTTGCTGCTGTAACAATGCAAATTTCCCCATTGGGGGACGAATAAAGGATTATCTTAAAAGTGATATTACTTATAAACAGTGAACAATTGCTATCGGTCACTATCAGAGTCACTGTGATTTTATTTTTGTTAATATCACTGTATTTTTTGTTTTCGAGATTAAGCTTCACACTTAAGCTTGAGAAAGGCTCTCTATATAAATAATAATAATATTTTAAAATACATGATTAATATTATTTTTTATTTATTATTCTGTGGATGAATCTCCAACAGCATTCATATAGCAGCTCTAATACTTAAACATATTATTTAACTTAGAGTCCTGCATTTATTCACATCACTTTTTTTTTTTTTTGCCTTCACTCTTGACACTTTGGGAGGATGATTTCTGTGTGGTGATGATTTGCTCCTCTCCTCTGAACACATTTTAATTAGCGCTGTACGAGGCGCCTCTGTTTATCCATGACACGTTTTATGTTTATGGATCAGACACTCCAGCGTTTACTCCATGTTCTGGTTTTAGGATTTATTTCACATCTGGGTGTGTGCTAATATCAAATATTATCATGAGAAAAAAATTTAAAACCCTTACTGTAACATGATTATCTGAAGCGACAGATTTGTCGGCCATGTTTTAGTCTCGTCTGTTAAACAAAATCATGGCATCACCCGCTATACTGCTTTAAACATTTCCAAATTATGGAAGACAGATGTGTGTGAGACAGACTTTAAGTCCCAACATCCTTCCATATTTTATGCTGCCTTCTCCTGAACGCCACACATGGTACTGACGATGATTTGAAGCATTTGAGATTCCTGCTATTTGTTTGTTTTCAGTTTCAGACATGATTGTGAGCCTCAGGGGAATGAAAATGTTTTTGCTGTTTGCTCTGTCATTGTTCTAATCAGGTGGAAATTGCACTCTGTGTGTGTGTGTGTGTGTGTGTGTGTAAGCAGTTAGGGTACAGTGTGTCAGAACACACAGCTCGCTTTTCACGCAGAAACACACTGTCGTTCCTGTGATGTCTTTATCACCTCTGATTGGTTTCTGTGATGTATCAGAAGCTGAAATGTTGCTCGAGGCTCGTTTGACTATTTTTATTGTCTGTGATGAGAAACAGGGTGAAGCTGATTTATCCTGCGCTCACACCACCAGCGATGTGATGCGACACGACAGAGTGGGCACCCAATAGGAGTAAGGGACGGTGGTTTGTTTCTTTTTCCCCCCCAAACTATGAAAGGTTCCATGTTTTTTTGGTTCCACATATTTCGCTCATGCCCCCTTCACTAGGACTGACATACAGAGAGGCCACGCCTCCTTCACTAGGACTGACATACAGAGAGGCCACGCCTCCTTCACTGAAACTGACATACACAGAGGCCACGCCTCCTCCACTATGACTGACATACACAGAGGCCACGCCTCCTCCACTATGACTGACATACACAGAGGCCACGCCTCCTTCACGAGGACTGACATACAGAGAGGCCACGCCTCCTTCACTGAGACTGACATACAGAGAGGCCACGCCTCCTTCACTGAGACTGACAAACAGACACCATGCTTCGTTTACTGGGACTGAGACACAGAGCCCACACCTCCTTCACTGAGACAGACACGGCATTTGAAACACACATAAAAGTGCAGCCCTGGTGTCACACTCAGACACACACGCGCACACGCACACATACACACACACGCACACACACACACACAGACACACACACTATTAGGGAGAGAAACCCTCTGCAGATCCCTGAGGAGCGAGTCTTCAGTACTGGATCAATACGAGCATTATGAGGCAGGATTTTCCAGTCCACATGCTTAAAGCCTCTGTGTTATTAACCTTTCTATAGGGTGTGTGTATGTGTGTGTGTGTGTGTGTGTGTGTGTATGTTAGCTCAGGGATCAGGGATCACCAAGTCAGAGGGTTCTTGTACGAAGCTGAAGTGAACCATGCAACGTTTTTTTTTCTATTTATACAAACTCATATGGCATGGATTAAAATTTGCATAAATTTTTCACACCAGACTTTGTAAAATTCTCGGGAAATTATATGCGTGTGAAAGGGAAGTGATGGTGCTTTTAAAATGGCTGATTCAAAACATTACGGTGAAGGAACTGCTTAAATGTTGACATTAAAAATAAATAGCAGTAGAAATTTCAGGAAATTGGACTCAGAAATGAAGGATAGCCTTTTCCACAGAGGAGAAAACGTTTTGCGTTTATGTATTATTTTATTATTTTTTTCAAATAAGCCTACCACCATCACCCCCCTCTTTGGAGAGGCAGTGAGATAACAAGAGATAAAGATTCTGTCTGTGTGTGTGTGTGTGTGTGTGTGTGTGTGTGTGTGTGTGTGTGTATAGAGTGTGTGAGAGAGTGGTATAAGCCCTGATCACCCATCAGCTCTCCTGTGGGAAATGCGATTTCAGCATCAACGAGCCTTTCAGCCAGATGACTGAGTCATGACGAGGTGAAAAACGGGCTCACCCTGGGGAGATACACGGAGCTGCTGTGAGGATGAGACAGAAAATACATCACTGCTTCAAGATTCAGGAGAGAAGAAAAGGGAGACATGCTGCAGCTCACACATCATCTGTGCACTCCTTTAAAATCGGATTAGAATCTATTACGTTTTAAAATTTTTAATCAATGAGTGTAAAGTGTAGAAGGATTCCTTCAGTTTATGGCTGTCCATGCACAGCTGAGGGTGCCAATACTTTAATCTGTAATGGAGATCTAGAGGAGTGTATGTGTGTTATATCATTTGTAGAGTGCAAACAAAGTCAACAGGAAGCCATTTTGAGATTTTATTTGGATGTTAGTTCTGATAAATACACAAAAACGAATCTGTAACATTAGATAGCTGTTTAAAACCATGATGCTGCCTCTTAAGACAAGACGATATAGCAGAAACGACTATTTTGTTCCCATTAGTCTTCTGATTTTTGCCTAATCTGCACCTGTAACATGTTTTCTCTTCAACTGTAGCAAGAAAAATATTAACAGAAAACAGAAATGTGTTTATTAAATTGTTTTGGTCCACTCACGACTGCTGTGACTTTGAAGAATGCTTTTAGCTCCGCCCACTTCACAATCACGTCATGTCATACATCACTGAAAAGTATTTCTTGATATACTGTATATGTTAATTTCTTTTATAAACTTTATAAACCAATTAGAAATTAAACGAATTACAGTGGAAACATTAAACCACATTGTATTTTTATCAAACTCTGTTTTTTTCCATACTCAGAACCAAAAATCTTTAAATTTCAAGAAATTTTACATGTTCATTTCAATCCTTAATTAGAAGGATACTGAAGAGGAATTTCCCAAAACAGTGATTATTGTTGGACTGAGAAATAACGTAAAACTATTTTTTTATAACAGCATTTACTGTTTTCTTGATTAAAGAATAAACTGTTCCCCTTGAAAGTGTCTTTTCATTCGGTTTTATGAAGTATGCAAATTTACGCATTTGCATAAATAAATGTAAGTTTTCTTTCCAATACAAAAAAATACTTGTTGGAATATCCGCAATCAACTGGCAAAGATTAAATGCGACATCAGAAAAGAGTCGGAGACGTTTATCAGAATGATTCTGTGACAATTCTGTTTGACCAGATTTATTTATTTATTTATTTATTTATTTATTTTAGCTCCGCCTACATTCCAGAGCTCAGCTAGCATGGTACCCGGGTTAAGAAGAGGAACCAAATTCAGAACATGGTTGAAAATTATGACAGCGTGGAGGATTCTGGGTAATTTTTCAAGCTACTGGTTAGTCTCAGACCTTCTGGCTCTAAATCTTAGTTAATCCTAATATTTAGGTATCTAACTTGGACGTCTCTCACTTGTCTGCTCAATGGCTTACAAACATTTGATATTTTTCTGTCTTATTGTAAAATGCGAGAAAGTTCTGAAACAGCAGCACGCTCGGAGAACCACAGGGGGTCAACACACGGAACAAAATAATGAGTCTACCTGTACCTATCATCTCTTAATTTCAGAGTTCCTGAGACAAAAGTCCAAAAATATCCGAGTGTGTGTGTGTGTGTGTGTGTGTGTGAGGAGAGGAGCGGCTGATAGCATGAACATTTAGTTTGTGCAGCATCGGGAGACTAAAAAAAGGTTGTTTGAATAGTGAGCGTCTCTGAATGAGCTTTTATCTCCAGCAGTTTGGGATGACTAAGAGAAGAACACAAACACACACACACACATATATACATATATATATACACATACACACACACACACAAACACACACATGAACACGAACACACACACACACACACACACACTGCCCTACCGCTGAGAGATGGCACAGAGTGGGCGGGCAGACTGGCACCTCGTTGACGCCAGTCTCTCAGAACGCCCTCACACACACACACACACACACACACACACACACACACACACACGGCTGGATCACCCTCAGCGTGGCCTCTCGTGTTGTATAAATGGCTGAGATTTTCTCGGCTCAGCTCTGACATCACGTTGCTATGACAACTACAGTACTGAGGATCGAGTGTAATGTAAAGCAGCGACCAACACAATTTTTTCTCTGTATCTACCACACACACTTTTTTTTTTTTACATTTTTTTTTTAGAAGAACCATTATGCAAAAAATGTATTTTATGGGGGACAAAAAGTACAGAACGTTTTTACAATGTTGAATGACTTAAACAGCAAAATTAAGGATTATTGCGAAAGCAGTGATCAGAAAAACAAAGACTAGTTATGAAGCACTTTACAAGGTTTTTGTGTTAAATGTCGCTGTGTAATGACTTTTGGTATGAACAGACTAAAAACAGTCATTTTCAAGAATAAATTAGAAGAGTAAAACATTAAAACTGCACTGACGGGGCGCCGAAGTCGCTTTTCAGAGACAGTAACAAACATTACGCAAAATAAAAACATCCACTAGATTATAGCTACACGGCGTAAAGTTGTAAAGCACTGACACTGAAGACTCCTTCCATAAATGTTAAAAAAAAAAAAATAAGCGATTCCTTACAGGAAAAACTCACCATGTCAACAATCCGTTTATGTGAATGAGCTGTTACTATAAAATCATTAATATAAACTCGTGACCTTCTGTTCTAGAAAACGAATCAATACCTTCCGACCAATCAGAATCCAGAATTCAATTTCGAAATTTATTTAACCTGCCTGCATTCTTTGCTAATTTATCATTCAGATGCTAAATGTAAATAAGCTGTAAAGATTACGTTGGGGAAGATTCGCTTATTTCACAAGCTGTTTAAAATAGTTCCTCCCTCTCTAGTTCTGCATCTTCCCAAAATGAGCAATCACAGTCTGTCAAGGATTAGCGCCGATTACGTGCTCGCCATGGCTGTTAACTGATTACATCATCCCCATCGCCCAAATATAATCTTTCCTTTTACAGTTTTTGCAGATCATGCACATGTGCACGGATAGAAACGCAGTTTCGTCACATCTAAACACACAACATGGCCCGGAGCTGCAGTAATGATGGAGACGCATTAACCCTAAAGCTGTGAGCGTAGCCCAGCAGGATGCTTCATCCCTCATACACTCTCTGATGTAGCGTAAAGTGTGTGTGTGTGTGTGTGTGTGAGAAGGCTGCTCTGCTTTCCTCCCCTGCTGTAATCACACGCCACGTCATGCCTCAAATAAAAAAAAAAGAAAAAGAAAGAAAAAAAAAAAGAAAAATCCCTACTGGAGGCTTTCTGTACAGAAAATTACTCACCAATGAACAGGATGTCTTTTTTCTTTTCCGGAACTACAGGACACGCCGTTGGCTGCGTCTCATTATAGCATTACCACATCACTGCTACTGTATGTGTGATAACACCATTCCCAAACACATTACATACTCTGTGTGTGTGTGTGTGTCTATCCACAAAGGCCGAGATTTTATTCTGCATGACCTTTAAGCTCACAGAGCACAAAGTCCACGTTGCCTTTCATATCACACACCGCTACAGTTCTGCCGCAGCCGAGCGTCTCAGAGCTGCGCTTATGAACCGCATCTGATCTGCAATCTGACACTTCACCGAAGGAACCAGATGGAGCTGTGATTCCAACTCAAACCGTCTCGTCTCGACTAATCCCAGCACTTCACTGAAGTCTGCTCGGATCTGCATGGATCACTTTTATCCAGAAAAAATACCATTACAAGTACAAGAGCTGAGCGTTTGAGTGTCGAAGGCATTTCTCAAGGACCAAACAGCGGCTCGGGGATTTACACTCACAACCACGACTTCCAGACAGACTCTGCTGGCTCCGTATCATCGAAAATCACTGAATAAAAGCATCTGCCAAATACATAACCAAATTTCAGTGTGTGTAACGTGGTTTGACTTGACACCAGTTCCATCCACATAGAGCAAAACATGACATCTTTGCAAGATTTAACCACAGATTCTGAATAAAGTCGGTCACATGTCGATCAGAGGATAATAAACTGAGCTGTATTCAGAGGTATTGTCAAATATCGAGTTGTTATCTTTAGAATCAAAATCATACCATATCTTATCGTGTCATTGCAGATGCATTGGTGCTGTTAAATACTGAATCATTGCCTTGTGAATCATATCGAATAATAGCAGATTCTGTGGTATCGTTAAACATGGAATCAAATTGTATTGTATCATAACAGATTCAGTGGTATCGTCAACTACTGAATCGTTGCATTATGAATCAAAATCGCGTCAATCGTCAAATATCAAATTATTGCCTTAAGAATTTAAATCGTATCATATCGCATCGTTGAAGATTCAGTGGTATCATCAAATATCAAACCGTTGCCTTATGAATCGGAATTGAAATGTAGCAGGTCACGGCAGATTCAGTTGTATCATTACATGTTGAATTGCTGCCTTATCGAAAACGAATCTTATCTTGTGGAAGTCTGAGGTTTACACCACTAGTAGGTACTTCTAATGAGAAAATTAGAAGAAATTTTATTTGCATTGCATGAAGTATTTGGTTAATTTCAGTAACTTGGTAGAGCAATAAACAACAATCACCATGTGACATTACATAAACAATAGACAGCACTGTGCTGCAAACATCTTCAATTCCAAAGTGATGACACACTTGCGGGGGTTTTAAACTTTTAAAAGGGCAGTGAACAGCATTGCTGACTACATTAGCACTGTAAAGTAAGAAAGATTTTTCTGTTCTATCTCTCCACAGTGAGGACCAGCAGTTACTGGGGCAGGAAGGCATGAATCCACCCCCACAGCTCGATTTAAACACACATCAAGTTTGAGTTGCCTGATAAATATTATTTGCAGTGTAATATTATTCTATTATTTGTAATATCGCTTTCTCCTTTGGACTTGTAGGTACATTACATGTTGGACTTTTCATCCTAAACAATTCGTTTCTGAGCACAAACTGAAGTCAAGCTAAAAAAGAGCAAAGTGCACAGAGACACACTGTGGAGACATTGAATGTTTTAAAAAATAAATATTATAAAAAAGTTTCCATTCACAGTGTCAGTAAGTGATGTTTAAAGGCGGCGCTGTACCTTAGGTGTGAATCAATTGATAATACAGTTTCAGTTTATTCTGCTTTTTTATGAAACTGTGTTTATGTGTTATTGAAAAAAATGATGTCATCTGAGGAACACGACGCCACTGGACGATAGTAGTGCTTTCACATTGTGTCAGAATTCTGATAATTATGAGCTTCTGACTGTTGACCTCACATCATTAATCTTGTAACTAATGATTAGAAAGCTCTGACTAGACGGTGTGTAATGTCACGGCTGAAAACACGGCAGTGTTGATCAACCATTCCTTGTTATTTTCTAGCAATACCCATAAAACATTTACCTCTAGTTCCTAAATCTACTGAGGCATGAAACACCTGACCTTAAAACCTTCCTCCTAAATTTTCCTTTAAAGGCTAAAAACAAACTGGAATAGTATGAAGCTGCTCCATCAGCTACGTCGAGAACACGTCCACCGAAGGTCAAACTAATGTTAGCGATCTGTATTAAATAACATCTCGGCTCAGCTACATGTCATGATTACTTTCTCACTGAGATTTAATGGACAGTTCATTCGCACACATCGGTTTTCAGTCCCAGAGACAACACAGAGCCGATTTTAGCGCCACAAGGACCAGCGAGACCATTTTCACAATTTTCCTACACCACATGATGTTCACGATGAATTCTGTAGAGTAGAAATGTCTCAAATGTCTCAGTTTGGTTTGTGTAATGAGAGAGGTACTGCACATCTATCCACAATTCCTTTTAGCATGCTAATAAAGGCTAGCTAGCAATTGCAAATGTTTAGCCAATTTTCTTATTTCTTACAATATTGTTCAGTTCACTGAGAAAAGTAGCTGCGTAACACCACATGACCTTCTCATTACCAGCACAGGTAACCATGTGGCTGACTTTAGACAACGGAACCGTATCTGTGACAACCGTATCTATGACAACCACTGGAATTGCAGTTTAAGCTCAAAAATTTTAGCTGTGTTAATCTCCAAAATGTCAGATATCTCCCAATCTTTTTTTTTTAATCATCGTGTTTTAATTACATTTTGGATAATAATGGAGTAAAACACAAAAGGCCCATCAACCTTTACTAGAGAGGGCCTTTTCCTGTTTCCTGTAACTAACCAAATGTTTAAACTCAACAAGGCTCTCATTTCCACTTCATAGCTAATTACCATAAATAATATACCAATCATGCTATTCTTCAGCTCAAACCACAGCGTAAAAGCAGTCACTCTCAACCATCAGTCCACTCGCATTTTAAATAAAACTCCTTAAATCTAGTGAACATTGTGGCTTTAATGTACACAGGTCTCCTGCTAATCTACTTTTGTGCGTCACCTTGCTAGCGGTGTTAATTACTAGCTAGCTAATTACTAGCTCCAGGCTGCATTTATAATTCAGGAAGAAATAAATACAGCTGTTAAATAATTTAAATTTAAATATTAATAACAGTTACGGTGATTGTAGTAAACCAACTATATAATATTATGTCCCATTATTTTTTTATGATCTGGAGATAGCAAATGCTAGCTAGTATACTTTCAGACTGGTTAATTTCACAACTAGGAAAAATGGATTCTCCAAAATAACAGCAGTTTGTTTTTCTGATTACTGAGTGATTATTGAACACTGTCACGTCTTTGTGTCCTTGTTGGACCAACATTCCTAAAGACAGGCTAATAATATAGCACAGAGTCAGCGAAATTTTGTCCCTGAGGCACTTAGCATCTTTTTATCTCTGGTTTGTGGACACAAAAGACCCGAGTTCAAGCAAATGCAGCTGAGGAAATAAAACCTTCTTACGATTATTCATGCAAAAAATCTAAATAAATGTAAACTATCATTAATTTTGAAATAAAAACAAATAGAGCACAGAGTGTTTTATGCTAAATTCTGATGTAAATTTGTTTGATTTATGTTAATGAAACTAGCCCTGTTAAGAAAAATATATTCCAGATAAAGAGAATTAAATAAATAAATAAATAATAGAAATAATGCTAATGGAGGGATAATGGAGAATTTAGAAATTTTTTAATAAATTATGTGTATGTGTTTTTAGACAAAACAAATTGAAAATTCCAGCAATATTCATAAACATTTTGCTGATTTTCTTTGTACTCATGTGCGTATGATTGGCTGATAAACGCCAATCAGCCGTTAATTACCAAGCGCGCCCGTGGCACAGCCGATTTACATTTATCCACGCCCACAAAACTGCATTACTGAATACGACAAAATGAGCGCTATTTTATTTATTTCATTAATTAAAGGAAACTGCATTGTGCTGTTTTATTTCATATTTCTTCTACTTTATCACATGCTTTTATTTCATAGACAGGCCTGACAGCTTCGAAGCAAGACCTGATGTTACCAAACGTCTAAAGAAATCTTTATAAGCTGCCCGTAAGAGCAGACTCTCTCCCACAAGGCAGTTAAACGGCCTGGTGTCAAATGACCTGCTTTCTTGCATGAACCTTGAACAGACGGAGGGAATAAAGACAGAGAGAGAGAAAGAGAAATTGATGGAGTTTATTCTCTCCTGCTGCTGGATTCCCGCCTCAGGCGAACACTTTGCCTCGTTTCGTACTGCTGTTCAGCCGAAGCTGATTTGCAAACAAAAGGAGCCACTGATCATCCTCCACGTTTCGAGACAGCCACAGGCATCACAGTCAGAGAGAGAGAGCACCTTCACCGCTACTCGTGTCTCGGTAGCACTTTTAACACCGCAAGACTTCCAGCTAGGGTTGTTATAGTGTCACGGTTTCACTGTTAGTCATGGTGTATGGTCGGATGGTTATGTGTCTATTTCTGTCTACTCATTCATTTTTTTCTTCAATACTTCAGTAGTATCCATTACTTTTGTGTTCAGCTGTGACTCCTCAAAAATTTCCCAACCCCAACTCTTGGGACTCACCCAAAGTCACACTACAGCACCTACGTTCTCTCAGCACAGGGACCCGACTGCACTGAAAGCCTTCGGCTGCGTTTAATCCGTTAAACACTCTGCATTGCTAATGCTGCTAGCATGTTTATAACTTTATCATCCACACAGAAGAACAAGGCAACAACTAAAACAAACAGCGCTCTATTTTTGGTTAAACAGCTAACGGGGAGAAATATTGTCCTTATTATGTTTAAGAATGTGTTTATGCAAGCCCTTTTTCTACACAAGCTAATTTCCAGATCACGCTGACTGATAACATAAGCAGAATGTAGTAATTTTTGTTAATCGCAGGCCTGTCGTTAAAGGATAACCGTTGTATAATCTGACATGGAGAACACATGCTATCACACAGTCTGTTATAGAATTCAGACGAGATTTAAATGGGATCTCGTACAGTGTGACAAATAATAATGCTCATGTTACTCAAAGTGCTTAGCAACTGGCTTTGTATTATGACAGCCAAAAAACTGGCCTAAAATGTATGCCACCATGGCACTTCTGAATCTGAACAATAATAAAATGTAAAACTCTTGTCTTTCTTCACTGAAAAGAAAATAATGAATAACAATAATATTTAGCAACACACAAATGGCATCATCCTCAGGCTAGCATCAATCCCTGAGGTGCACCACCTCAAGAAATCTGTGTTATGAGCGACTATTTGTGAATTGCAAAGCCATTTAATTACCTCGTATTACACTTCAATGTTAATCCCTGCGTTTTTTTTTTTTTTTTGAGAACAAAATAGCCGACATTCAAGATGGTTGGCTAATGCCTCAGGAATGGTTCTCGAATATAAATTCAAAGCTACATGATAATTGGAGCAGGAACAAAAACTACAGTCTTTATCTAGTCAAAATAAAGCACACAAAAAACCCCGGGCTCCAGTTAGCATGAACACACCTGCACAAGGCTAATACGCTAATTCGTCAGGTTATACTGCACTGACTATTGGTCATGTTAGCTGTCCTAATGGAGTTAAGCGTGTGTAAGAATTATGTAAGTACTGTATTAAATTTTCAAATTGTCCACCCTGAAATGAAACGCTAGCGCTAAAAGGAGTTTCTCCAGAAAAAAAAACACACAAGCTGCCACATGTTTTGCCATTGATTTTAAAGAAGAGAACCCACAGCACGAGTCAGACAAATCAATCCAGCTTCATGGTAGCGCTTTCATTACCA
The DNA here is from genome assembly GCF_027358585.1 of Pangasianodon hypophthalmus. Classification (NCBI taxonomy): domain Eukaryota; kingdom Metazoa; phylum Chordata; class Actinopteri; order Siluriformes; family Pangasiidae; genus Pangasianodon; species Pangasianodon hypophthalmus. The sequence goes on from NC_069730.1 coordinate 1,375,463, forward strand.
ACAGTGTCCACAAAAATAATGAGACCTTGCCTTTAAAAAGAAAATCATTACAGAAGCACACCTGCCGGCTAGCAAAGCCCACATACGGCGTGCGGAGTGAACCGGTGCCGGATGTGCGCTCCATAACAGGCTTGTTTCCAAGCAACGGTGCTGATCAACACTGATTGCCGTGCTTATGGCATGGCTGTGTTCCAATTCCAGCACACACAGCTGCTCACGTACATTATATATATTATATTTTTATATCACGCTACCTCTGTGTGTTTTGATATAATGACTGCCTGCTACGCAGATGTCTCCTAAAATGGTTAATGGTCTCTAGGATGAAATGTTTCATGTTAATGAGCATAGTAATGGCATGAGTTGTTTATAGGCAACTCAAGAAACTGATTAATGCAGTCCAATCTTTAATCCTATTACTAGCAATAACAAGCCACATGTTGTAGTTTTATATGTAAGATAGTTTTATATAAAATACTCTGTGTTGTTAAATGTTATAGAAAAATAATCAATGCCAGGGTGGTGTGATGAAGCAGATTTTCTGTTACCAACCCAAAGTTCATTATTTTCCTGTAGCAGCACATCATGAAGTGAATTATTCAGCGCAAACCATAGCAATTTTTTACCATCAATTACAGTTTTTAATTTATTACTGAAAGGTGTGTCTTTTTATCTGTTTATAGTTACATTTAATTTTGTGAAACGTCTATAAAACAAGTTAGTTCCTGTTTTCTTTTGTTATAGCAGCTATAAACAGCCTTTCCCTCACCAGCCTCTCTTTTTGTGCCTCCACTACTGAGTTTTTTGGCTGTCTGTCCATCCTTCTGACATTCTCATCTGTAACCAGCAGATGAATTAATTAGATTTTGGATTTGATCCAAACAGGATCAAGGCCACAGGAAGGTCAAATGTCTGAATTAGTTTTTCTTCAATAGCTTCCCTCCTGTTTGAAGTATATATTAGGGTATTTCTGGCATACAAATTAGTACCAAGAAAGACTTGACTTCTTGGTAGTGGAGGATTCCCTCTCCACAGCAACAACTTCGAGTTCGACTTGTCTCTCTTGAAGTTAATAAGACAAAAAAAAAAAAAAAAAAAAAAACCACAGTGTGTCAGACTTCAAAGTTACAGCTTTACCTCTGACTGTTACAAAGAGCTGATGCAGGAGACACATTTCATAAATGTTAAACATCTCCTTACTGAAGACTTCACCATATCAATGTTTTCCTTTGTGAAATAATGCCATTTTTTAAACCCCTGTAAGTCCCTGTGAATGAGCTGTTGCTCAGTGCATTAATATAAACCTGTGATTTGCAGCTGCACTACTGTCAGAGCTGCTGTTTTAGAAAATTAATCAACGCCTTCTGATCACAATCCAGAATTTTAGCTTTCGGAAACAAGCTACTGAAAAAGAAGATGCTACACGTTCACTCAATCTCATTTGTGTTTGTAGTTAAAAGTTATTTTCTGTACTGTCAGTTATCATCATTAATAATTAAAAACATGAAAAACTCCAGGATGAAGACTGTGAAGTGAAGGTATTCTAATCTATTCTATCCAACCCTTAGCATAAAGGAATTAAAAAGGTCACCAATTAAACTTTAAAAGGGCCAATGCAGAACTGACGTTTTTAACATTATTATGCGAAGAATGACACAGAACCATTTTAATCACTGTGATACTTTACAGGTATTGTGTAAACGGTGAGAATGAAACACTTTTGAAGCTTTGCACCGTCTTCACACTCCTTCATTTGCAGTCTTGAAGCAGGCGTGAAACAACAGTTGGCAAGCTTTAATATCAGACAACAGCGATTACAGCAACTTTCCAGCTCCAGATGCAAGTCTTCTGCTTGCAGGAGCCTCGGCAGACTGGAGTACGCCGTAGAGCTGCAGGTTTGTCCGAACACTGAAGGGTTTTGACCTACATCTGACCTGCTGGTGGATCAGAGAGGGTTCGGAGCTCAGAGAACCACTTGGGGGGTCTAGGAGTGGATTGGATACCTCTCAGGTGGAGGTGCTCCCTGTTGATAAGCAGGATGATTATCTTGGTGTGAATTTCACTCCAGTGTCATTTTGCAACATCCCACTTGTTCGTGTATGTAGGGAGGCAGCAGTTCTTTTTTTTCAATACAGATATTAACAGTCAATATCTGATATTGATCTGAAACAAACTTTTGTTGTGCAGTCATGCTCATTTATGCATAACTTTGTGATACTGTCACACTTAAGACCAACTGGTGCCTTAAATTCACACTGGTACACAATTTCATCAGTGGCTCAGAGCCGAAGAGATGCAAAACCTGAGCCGATATCCTCTATAATATCGATAGTGCTCTGTACTTCATGCATAGTATCATGACTCTTATTGTTTTAAGCTGTAGCTAAAAGAGGTCAGAGGCCTTACAACTTTCTAACATCTTTAAAGAACATCTACTTCATTCTGAATAAATTACTGTATAGTCCTTTTACATTATATGTGGACATGTTTAATATAAAACAAGAAGTTTCGTTTGGTTGATCACTTATCCTGCAGCACCAGAACAGTTTTCAGTGAACTTGACAAGCTACGCCTTCCATAAGGGCGCAGTGAGAAGTTATCCCAGGCTACATAGAGGCCCAGGAGGATCTATTGGAGTTCCTGGGCATCTGGAGTTAGCTTCTTTAATCTGGAGTTAGCTTCTTTAATCTGGAGTTAGCTTCTTTAATCTGATGATAGCATTGGACATAAAGAGCATTTGGTGTGTTATGTGCTTATTTGGCTGTCATATTAACTTAATTTGGCTAGTAAGCTAAGTTATTACTGTTACACCAAGGACCGAAAAATCAACTTCGTGTTTATAATTTGTAAATAGACAAATAGACAGTAACTGGAAAAAAGCCTCAAATTTGGCCTGTAGGAACCGTGATCCGAGTTTTGATATTGGCATCTGTAGTCTCACAAGGCAGACTTCAGTCTTTCTCTAGAGACTCTGGTGCATTTCTTCGATCTTGGCATGGCCAAGATCCACCCACTTTCACTGAATATTTGACTGACAGCGACCAAGCACAGAACTTTTCCTGTAGCCCGACTGCCTGCTTCAAACAACTTTTGAACTCAATTAATGTAAAAATGAGATTCTGTGAACATTTTTCAATCCACTGACTATATCTACCTCTGAGAGATTCAGACATTCAGATTCGTATTTTTCTTGTGTTCACATTTGTTTTCTCGCTGGATAAGTTCACAAACTTGAAGATTCTGAAACCAGAAAAGTGTAGAAAATACTTCAGATGCTCTGTGCCCTGTAGGCGGAGCCTCTGGGCCTGAAACTAGTACACCCCTAAAAAGTCACCATGTATGGTACATTCTCTCGAAAGCCATCACCGAATCCTTTGATATTGAGCCATAAATGCGTAACACACGCACTAGTTGACGATGGTGACAGTCTTTCTCCTTCTTCTTCTCCGTGTACAGTCAGTCCTGACACACAGAGCACTTCTGTGATTCACAGCTCGTTTTGTGACGCAATGGCCCTGCTATACCGAGAGCAGCGTCTTTTTTTTTTTTTTTTCCGTGAATCATCCTCCCACCTTGTGGAGCATAAATACCACCTGTTCAGAGTGCAAAAACTCGCCAAGACACAGACAGAACACAGTACAGAAACCTTCATTAGCATGCAGGCCCCCCACCTCCTCCAGCTGCAGCCGAAATAAATATTAAGGCTATTATTAGTGCAGTGGGGGAAGCTGTGGAATGAAGCTTCGGAGTGAAAGAATCCAACGTGGTCTCGAAATTGAACTTCCAACACGGAATATGCTTTTGATATAATTTGACAGCAGGATTAAAGATAAGGAATAAAACATGACAGGGTGTACTGTTATAGGAAAATAATCAGTGACAGGGTGGTGGGAGTTTCTGTTACCACCTCAAGGTTGATTATTTTCCCATAACAGTACGATCAGAAGTGTTTTATTCCTCTTATACCTTAACACTTTGCCAACAATTACATTTAAAGAACAAGAACAACACATCATACTTTCTATCCATTTAGAGTTGCATTTGATGTTGTGGAACATCCATGAAACAAGTTAGTTCCTGTTCTCACTTACGTTATAGCAGCTATAAACAGTCGTTCCTTCACCAGCCTCTCTTTTTTCCCTCTCGCATAGTTAATAAGACAAAAAAACCCACAGCTTGTCATGTTACCAAGAAACCACAGAGCGTAAAGTCCTAACTAATAGTTACAGCTTTGCCTCTGACTGTTACAAAGTGCTGACACTGGAGACTCCTTCCATAAATGTTAAATAATAAAGAAGACTACACCATGAAGACAATTACACACGTAATGTGAAGCGTCTGCCGGAGAAAGACCTGTGAATGCGTTGATACTATAGATACACAAACATTATTAAAGTATTAAGTTAATAATGTCAATAACGTCTGACCAATCAGTATCCAGAATTCAACAGCGCTGTGGTTATAAACTGCGATATTCAAGACTAGGAGTGGATTAACACACAGGCTAGCCTAGGAATCCCTGATCACTAATATTACTACTGAGTATCCATGTACAGATATTATTGGGCATAATTTGTGCTCCAATTTTTTGTATGTAGCATAAGGTCTGTGGTCTTTCTTATTCTGGGGAAATCTTCACAGAGAAGGAGACGGAGGCTAACTCTCTCCAGGTGAGAGTTTCTTGAAAATCCGAAGAATGTGGTAGAAAGATATCTTTCCTCTACAATATTGCAATATATGATAATAGCATTTGGTCTTCGAGGTACTCCCATGAGCGCGCTTGGCAGAAATCGATCCTCGTAGTCAGTGTGAGTCCAGTCCTGTTCATTAGTCCATTATGGAGCATTTAATGCACTCTGATGAGGTCATAACATGCCATAAAGAGAAGCCTCCCTGTGCCATGTGATAATAATTTACCCTGAAAGTGTGTCAGCTCAGCTGAATCATGCGAAAGGAGCTGATCAAATTGAAAGTCATACAGCATTATGGCAATCAGGTTGACACATAATGCCGTCTCACACACACAAACACACACACACACACACACACACACACACACACACACACAGGAGCTAGCTTCATCCTCTTCCATCCGACCTACGTCTTATAATAAACCATCCCTATTTGCATGACTAAATAGTTTTAACAATTTTTTTCCACTTTATTTTGCGTCACTTCATAAAAAGTTGCAAGGACGTCACGGTCACAGGATGACTGTCACCCCGAGGCGTATTATTTTAATCTGATTATTGTCTTAATTGAGCTTTACGGCACTAACAAGATTATTTTATCCCAGTTTCCAAATAAAGCAGCTCTCCAGCCACCGTTTGTTCAGCCCACTCTATAGCAGATCTGATCTAAACTCCGAAATGAAATGTCACGTTTCCTTATAGATCACTTTTTAGGTGTACAATTATGGACTGTAGTCCATCTGTTGCTCTGCACAAAGTATTGGCACTCTTCTTCTTTTTCCATCGATGAAAAGGGACCACCAAAGCAGATATGATAGGAGCGGATATGATTCAGGTGATGGTTTATTCACAGTACAGCTTTAACACTGACATGTTTGCACATGTGATGGACCACGAACCAAAAATCTCCAACAAACAACAGTGCTGTGGTCATAAACTTGACCCTAATGAAGGCTAGAGGTCACACAGTGTCTCTAACTAAATGCCTACAATGAGGAGGAGTGTGTAATAAAATGCAAGTGTTTAATACAGTGTTTAAAAAATAAATGTGAAAGTACTATTACCAAACTACTCTTACAAGCACAGTTTATTTAAAAGGGCCATAAACACCACCACTGCTCCATGTGTTTTAAAGAAACCTTTGAGACTGAGAAGGCGTCTTGTTTAAAAGCATTAGGGACAATACTAGTATCAGTCGTAGGATTGTACTGTATGTGTAGACGGTGTACGAATCGTCCAAACTGCCAGGCTGTGTTCGCAGCTCAGGTCTTTGCTTCTTATATTAATGACTCATGTTTAAATCATACGATTCTGAGATTCATGCTGCTTTAATTTTAATATCAAAAAAGTACTGGGAACATGAGAAAAAATTAAAGCATCAGGGAGAGGTCTCTCCCTCTCTTTCTCTTGGTCTCTGTCTGTCTTACTCTCTCTGTCTCACTCTCTCTTTCTGTCTGTCTGTCTGTCTGTCTGTCTATCTGTCTCTCTCTCTCCCTCTCTTTCTCTCAGTCTCTGTCTGTCTCACTCTCTCTCTCTGTCTCTGTCTGTCTATCTGTCTCTCGGTCTCTCTCTGTCTTACTGTCCCTGTCTCTGTATCTCTCTTTCTCGGTCTCTCCCTGTCTGTCTCTCTCTTTCTGTCTCTGTGTCTCTGTCTGTCCATCTCTGTCTCTCTCTGTCTCTTGGTATCTCTCTGTCTGTCTGTCTTTGTGTGTGTGTGTCTCTCTCTGTGTCACCTCTACACACACAAAAAAAACGCTGCAACCCAAAACGCACAGAATGTTTCACTTCCAGCAGACGAGTCGATTCAGAGTCAAAACGCCTTCTCAATGCAATCGAGTTCACTTGGAATCAGACTGACACCACGTCACTCAGATGCTCCTGAACCAGTTGTTTTGGTCTGAGAAAGCGTCATGCTTGGTCATTTTTAAATACACACTGTTGGAATAATATCATAAACCATGAAATGATTGTTATTGTAATATAACACATAATGTATCACAACATTAGCACACACAGTGTTAAGAAATAATGAATAAAACGAGTGTTCTTTAATGATACTCTAATGAATCTAATTATACTGTACATCCTTCCTTTCTCTCTCTCTCCCTCTCCCTGTCTCTTGTCACCTTTCCTTACATCGCCCACCAGCAGTCAGCTATATGAAGGCTTCCTGACTGAAGCCTGGAAGATTACAACATGTTTCCACTGCAGCTGCTGTTAAACGCATCAATAACCATCATACCATCCCGGCGCTTACTTCCATCTGACTTCTGCAAACTGAGACGAGAATAGAACACTATTCTATTCATTTTAAAGAAATATCAAATGTCAAATATCAAATATCAAACCTTCCTTTTTTACCTCAAATGTCTTCAATAAGCCACAAAATGATTAGCTACCAGTTTAGCATTACACAAGTCTCCATCATCCCACAGTGGAGTCTCCTCACTCGGTTTTGTGGAGGTGATCAGCGTCTCAAACAGACGTGATGATGTGGTTTATGACACACTGCTATCTAAAAACATGAACAGAAGGACAAAATTACTGAGAGAAAACAATCGTAACTCCATTCCTTTCTTCCTCAGCACATAATGTGTTCCTCCAACACCAGACTCAGGATGGAGGCGTGGCCTAAATTTTGAAGCCTGATTTGTACATTGTGATTCGGATATTGCTCCATGTAGTTAGCGTGTGACGATGAAACCTGGGATTACACTGTAGAATCTCTGTCACAGACAAAATCACACATCGTAAAAGAATTCTTATCAGCACATGATCTGTGGCTGATTAAGTGTCACTGCGACCAAAGATGGACGACGACAAAGTTCTGGCATTGTGAGAAGTTTTTTTATTAAAATCTGAACGCTGCTATGATGCATGTGTCTTTGAAGTGTCATCAGTTTATCCTGACAGGGCAAAAAGGCAAAAAGTGTCGAGACACAGAGAGAAATATCAGCTGAATTCCAGCTTCCTTATTACGCAAAGCACAAAATGAAGAATTGTCCTCTTTTCCGTAGATATGAACACCTCCGAAATCTTTTCCTTTTAAAGCGTCACTATTATTAGACAGAAGGATTTGTTTGTGTTTATACGAGCCTGTTTTCTGCACGAGCTGATTTCCGGATCAGTCTGATTGATGACGGCCTATACTTAGAGGATCTCTGTCGTATAATCTGACATGCAGAACACACGTTATCACACAGTCTGACAGAATTCAGCTGAGATTTTACTGGGATCTTTTACAGCGTGACAAGCAATAATCACACTAAACACTGTCTAACACAGGTATAAGACATGCAGTTTCCATGATGCTTAACTTGTAGCTACGAGCTTTTATTACTTTTTAGCTTCTTTGGCTTTGTAGCTTATCAGCTACATATTGCATTAAAGAGGAAATAATGTGCCTCTTATTTTGTCTGCAATATTCCTTTAAAGGGGTGGTGCCGTGGTACAGGGGTTAGCACTGCCTGCTCATAGCTCCAGCTTCAATCCTGAGCTCGGGTTACCGAACTCATGTTCTCCGTGTCTATGTGGGTTTTCTCTGGGTTCTCCGGTTTCCTCCCACCTCCTAAAAACATGCCAGTAGGTGGATTGGCTACTCAAAATTGCCCCTAGGTGTGAATATGTGTGTGAATGTGTGTGTGAACGTGTGAATGTGTGTGAATGTGTGAGCATGGTGCCCTGCAATAGACAGGCGTCCCATGCAGCGTGTATTCCTGCCTCACTCCCAGTGTTCCCAGGATAAACTCCAGATCCACTGTGACCCTGACCAGGATAAAGCACATGCTGAAGATGAATGAATGTTCCAAAAACGACCAGAGGAAGCTTCTCTGCTTCTCTAATAGAGGTGGCGGGGTTTGAAAGCCGGAAAGGAACTGGAGAAGGCAACATAATTATCTTAGGAAAAAAAAAAACAGTCAATAAACACAAAGATGGGAGAAAAAGCCATTTATGTGACTCTAATCAATATGAGCTGGTGGTGTTTGTTGGTGTTTCACCTCATAACACAGTGAAGACTCCCAAGAGGACAGAGACGTCAGCAGGATGGGGAAGCAGGTTGTGATGACTGATGAAATAAATAATTAATATAGCTATATAAATAATAATACATAATAAATCACAGTGCTGCTGTCAAATCGGATTGAAGAACCTGAGGGTTTAGATGGTTTACACAAATCTCTCAAAAACCATGCCATTAATTAACAGACTGAACATGTGTGTGTGTTGCATTTTGCTCAGATTTAAACATTATTCCAAAGAAGGCGAGTGTATAGTCATTAAGGATAAATCAGATCGGAGCATTTTTTTTGGCTTCAAGTTCATAAGATGCAGTAAAATCCTCCAGAAATAAATGGAAAAGAATGGCTTCTTAGGATTCATTAAACGGATCTGAATGCATTTCTGTGCATCGCACTGTTGCGCAAGAGCCTCCCTTCACTTACCAAAAGCTGCTCACTAAATGCGCACTTAGGAATCACTGACATTCCCAAATCCTTGGCGCAACACGTCACGCCATTCCTTTACATCACATCCTTCCCATTCCCATTCCCGATTAAGCCTGCTGCCATTTAAATCAGCATCCACTCCCAAACAAATTCCCATCCACCGAGGAGACACTGCGGACTCCCCGCAATCCTGTAGCCTCGTAAACACGCAGGAAAACGCAGGAAAACGCACGACGCGCTTCTGGCGTCCAAACATCACCCGCACACCCGACACTCTAATACAGCTGAATAAAGGCATCAAAACTGTGAGGTTTAATCTTACCTGGCGTTCTTTATTAATCACCATTCATGATCCTGCAGTGCTGATGGACGAGGATCAGAGAGAGAGAGAGAGAGAGAGAGAGAGAGAGCGCTGGATGAAGGAGAGCTGATTGAGACGCAGAAGCAGAGCGGTCTCCTCTCCACACACACACACACACACACACACACACACACACACACACACACACACACACACACACACACACACACACACACTTGACAGCGACGCTCTAATGCGGGTGCGTCTCAAATCGACCAGCAGTCCCCTTGCTTTCGTCTGTAATCGACTCCTAGAGAACTTCTCCAGCTGGTTCTAACTGAAGACAAAGACACTGCTCCATTGGCTGAAATCTGTCACATGGTTACCTATGAACGTCACGTCAACATACGTCAGAGGTTCCAAAACTAGGAGTCATGACCCCAAGCTTGTGAGAGAAACTCACAATCTCCTCTTTCGTTTTCTTTATTTATTATACAATTATTGCTCTAACTACGATGACGGATTTTGTTTGAAATGTGTTTAGTGGTTAGCATGTTTGCCTCGCACCTCCGGGGCTGGGGGTTCGTGGCTTCCCATCTCCGCCCTCTGTGTGTGTGTGTGGAGTTTGCATGTTCTCCTTGTTCCTAGCTTCGTTCTCAGATTAAATTAGTAAAGCACGCTAGCTGTATTAGCTACGTTGCACTCACCAGAGGCACTAACGATCCCTGCTACTTCCTTCCAAGCTTTATTTTTTTATTCGTAATGTCTCTATACATTTAATGAGAGGTCGTATATGACAGAATAAGATGAAAGCATGATTATAAGTTATTATTTTATTTTTTAAGGAAATAAAGCAAATGTATATTTTGACATATATTTAATTTTTTATTTTAAAAAATGATGCTATATTATAGAGTATATACAGTATGTGAAAATACAGTAGATATATAATCTTAGTGCCTAGACATGACATACAATACTGTATATTATGCATTTATTATGAATTTGAAGAAATATATGTGCGTTCATTATGTATTTATATTAGTTTGTCAGTGAAGTAGCTAAACATAAACAACTAAATAGTTAGCTAGCTCAGTATTTAAACCATATTACTCTATTCAGTTAAGCATTAAATTAAATAAGGTATTAAAAAGCCAACATAACACTGAGACATAACAGAAATTACTTACAGAACTTTGCTCAAGTTCTGGAAACTTCTACTTATAAAACACTAGCGATTAGCATTTAGCTAGGCAAAACACTGCGTTTAAATATACGAGTTCATTTTCACACATATATGAACTGTTACATGAAATATCTGTATATAACACCAAATAATGTAATATAACAATATAATCTATGTATATAACACCAAATAATGTAATATAACAATATAATCTATGTATATAACACCAAATAATGCTTTGATAAGTGTGTTTTTTTCTTCTGGTAGTAATTTTAGTACTACTTTTGTTTTTTCATTTTGTTTACTTTCTAGCTAGCTAATTACTTGTCTTTGTGTCACACCATTTGCTAGCTATATTTTTATTACATGCTCTTTCTAGCACAAACTAATACAACACACACACACACACACACACATTTTTGAAAATACTGAACTTGTTTTTATTGTTTATCATTTTCAGAATGTTAGCAAAGAGAAAAGTGCAGCACATTAGCATTTGTTAGCTATTTTGCCAGTTGTTTTGGGTGATTAGATCACTTAGGGAACTTGCTTGTCCGTAAAATTTTGCAGAATTTTTTCAAATAATGAAAATTCCGTTGAAAGGTTTGTACACAGAAACGCACTAGAAAATGGCCGCATCTCCAATTAGTGCACTGAAGACGGAAGTAGCCGTCGATTTGAGACGCACCCCTGCTCTGAGCTCAGGCTGGTCTTGTGGAAAATCCGGAGCGGATCCTGAGGAGGAGTGAACTGAACTGAGGTTTAATTATAACTACAGAATGGATTTAGACCTTCAAATGCTGAATTAAGTCAAAGAGTTGGAAGCTTGATAGATAAAGAGGAAAAAGAGACACGCTCCTGGAAGAATTTCCACAAAAGCTGAAGAATTGCACTAATGAAAAAAAAGCAAAGACTAAATAAAAATGAATAAAACGCAGGGCCTTGGCATTTAGATCTCCTCGTTTAACACTTATTTAACTCTTCAGTCAACAACATGTACAAATGTTGACTTTGAGAATAAAGATTCACATTTAACCCTTTAATGATCATTTAGTAAGAATATCATGTTAAAAATATCTTAATCAATTTCATCAATGCTTATGACCTTTCTTTCTTTCTTTCTTTCTTCTTCTTTTTATACATGTTGTTCATGCATGAGAAATAAAATAGGCTGTGTAGTATGAAGTATTTTTTAGCCCTGCAAAATTGATTTCAAGTGAAAATTTCATTAATATAGTCAAACTTATATTATAATATATATCTCAGGAAATTATGATTAAGATTAATATAGTTATTTTTCATTCTTTTTCAGATAATTTCATATATTCGTGCTTCTTTTTAGAAATAAATGAACAAAATAAGAAAATTGAAATTAGAAATAGCCTCAATAATATTTATTTTATTAGATATTAGATAATGAGAATTATCCCACAGGACTGTTGAATTCTCAAGTCTGATTGGTCAGAAGGTGTTGATTAATTCTCTATGACAGCAGCTCTGTCAGTAGTGCAGCTGCAAATCACAGGTTTGTATTAATGCACTTGTTCTGATATGTTATCGTTTCCATAGTAACAGCTCATTCACAGGGACGTGTACAGCAGAGGTGCCACTAATACGAATCAGATTTTTAAAAAGTGTTTATTTTACATTTATTTATGGAAGGAGTCTCCAGTGTCAGTGCTTTTTTTTTAAAAAAAAACTTTAGCTGTAACATTAAGTTTTCCGACATCTTCATCATTCACCTTTTCCACTTCCTGAGGCTCATAAATGAAATGCACTATGGGATGTAAGACCTCCTGATTGGCTCTGATTAGCTCTGATTCAACCCTAAAGGTCCTGCACAAGGCCCACTACCATGTGAAGTCAGTAAAACACAGAAAAAGCCAGATATGTGTTCTCGTCTAGGGTCTCAAACTCAGACTTCATTCTAACTCACTGTTCATTCAGATCCATCAGATACATAAACATTTATTTACGTCTGATGAAAAACGTAAACTACACTTGTGTTTTGTTATTCTACTATCTTACGCTCTTCACTAATAGTAGTAGTTTGAGTTACTGAGCCAAATGATATTCCTTAAGGACATGCAATTTTCATGAGAGTAAAATGGTAGCTATAGACTTCTGTGATGTGTTAGCTACATGTGTTAGCCTCAAAGCTCCGGGTCAAAGGTAAAGAAGCAAACGTCAGACATTGGAGATGACCTATATATATATATATATATATATATATATATATATATAAAGTAATTTTTTGATGTGGAAAAACTAGGTGCTGTTCCAGACTTTAGCCACGAGGTGGCAGCAAAGTGAAACAATAGAAACTGGTGCCTGTGGAAAGGACACAGGTGTTGGTCACGCCCCCACAACCTGCCACGTGCTTTTCATGCCAACAATATTTCAGCAGAAATAATTACAGTAGAAGTAGTTTATATTTTATTTTTAGAATTTCATTTTTATCCCTGTATTGTTGTGTATTGCACCAGGCCACAGCATGGTTTAAGTGAAATCGGTGACGTCAAACGCAATGCAATAAAATAATAATAAAAAAAAATACATTTTTAAAAAATTAAGAAGCAAAGGCATGGCGTCCATAATGATTGTGTTTTTGTGGAACAGCAGGCAGAGGATGAGCAAAAGGGGATCTGTGGTCACAAACTGCGCAGAATCACAGACAGTTTCAGGAAATTACAGGAGCTTAACACACTTTTATGCAATTTCCCTTCAGCATGTCTTTATTCTGAACAAAGCGCACCACTGCATGTAACTATTACAATCTAACAACATCATACTAGTAATAAAAACATATAACCTATATTTATAACAATTATATTGTATGATTGTGGGTTTTTTTCCCCACAGGGTCCCTTTAAATGCGCGCGCCACAGGAATTCAGTCACGCGCTGGCGAGTCGCTTTACTGAATCGATTCTTTTGAAACAAACACGATTCATGACTGTTTCGATTCATTGTTCTGGTGTATGGTGTTCACACAGGAGCAAGTTTCAACTCTTTCAGTCCTTCCTTCACTTTTTCATCCTCAAACTTTTTTAAAATAATAAAACAAACTCTTAGAATCATTAGACTGTGGATGTTATAAATCAGATATAATTTAAAAAATGCTCAAAATGTGAAAATGTTACAAGGAAAATGATTCATCTACATCTTTCATTTACACTAAAGCATGATGTTCTTATTCTATATATTAAAAAAAACAAAAAAACAAAAAACAACACAGATTAGTCTGGTGTGTCTGGAAAAACATTTTATAACCAACAGTACAGATATCAGGGCAACACTGATTAATAACAATTTATAAAACTATAAAGAATAATCTCATAATACCCCCCCCCCCAAAACTAGTAACCTTAATTAATAAATAATAATAATTCATTTTTTTAAATCAACTCATTAAAGAAAAATGATTGTTAGAGGCAACATGATTAGTTCCTACTGGGTTACTCATGATATTCAGCCAATCAGCTGATCTAACCCACATGTAACCAAAATAAATCATATACAGTATGAGTCTCTGCTTAAAAAGAGTCGTTCAATAAAAAAAGAGTCGACTCGTATTTGACTCGCTGTTGACTCGGTGTTGTGAGTCACACTGCAGGCGAGGCGCCTCTGATGGGTTTCTTCTTCAGAAGATCCGGATTTAAAGGTGAATAAAGCCAGAAGTCGGCTGTAATAAAGCGGTACTCTGTGTGTTTTTAGGACAGAGTGGATTGATTTTGGAAAGTCTTCTCCCTGACTCTGTCCGGATGAAGCAGCTGGAAGGAGTGAGCAGGATGGACTGCACACAGCTCTCAGGACAGCAGAAAGATAAAGCAGGAAAAATCTACAAAACACAACAACAACAACAACAACAACAACACAACAGCAGAGCCCTAGTGAGGATGTGATGTTTCCACAGCTGTTTGCGCGGAGCATCACTGACAGACACTGGACTACTGGTGACTCGCGAAAAGAGTCGGTTCATTCTTGGGTGAATCGATTCTCAAGTACAAGGGGTATTTTACAAGTATTGTTCCAGTGTATTAATGTGCTTCAATCTTGGACTTTTAGCTGACATTAGTTATTGCATGAATGTGTCTTAACGTGGGGTTCGAACCTGTACCTGAACCTGTAGCCTACAGTATTCCCAGTCCGATTCGTTTGTTCGAAAGAACCGACTCTATGAATTGATTCGGAGTGAGCGTCACTCCAGTGCATTCACTGATCCTGCCGGTTTGACCCAACCTCCCTCTCTGTGTGCCAAACCCTCTGATGTGGAGATTCATGTGAGACAGGTTTCAAAGTGTGTGTATAAAAGCTGGAGGCTGAGCAGCTCCTCACACTGACTGACTCTCAGCATCCAGGCTGTGAGGAACCTCCAGAGAGGAAAACTTTCCAACTTGGACAAGAAAGAACCCAAAGGAAGCATGTCTCACCACTGGGGTTACGGCACTAATGATGGTAAGACCAGACATATTTAATGCATCAGGATGAGAACCGATTGTTCTGGGGATTTTTTAAAAAAAGTTTTTTAATGTAGCCTATTGGTGAGACGCAACCGCATGCAGATCTGACTGAAGGTTTTTTTTTTTTTTTTTGCAAAGGGAAATGTCTTATATATGATGATTTAACAATTCACATTTTAAAAATATCTATCTATCTATCTATCTATCTGAGAAAATGCACATATATTTTAATTTAGATAATTTTTGCATTAACTCAAAAATATTTGTTTCTGACATTTACTAAACCAAACCAATTATACATTTCAATAATATAAATAATGATTTCACGTCTCGTCTTCTTTAAATCACTCATTTCATGGTTAGCCTGTTAGCAGATTTGTAAGGTGCAGGGAATGCTCATATAAAGAAGTGTAGTCTAAAGAAATGCACATTGTCCTGCATACCAGTGAAGAAGACTATAATATTTCTTGATTGCATATGAAAATGCATGTGCATTGCAAGCTGTTTTATTGCATGCACCTTTATTTCTAAATATATAAATATTTCAATAAATAAATATATAATTTACCTTGTACAGGTCCTGCCAAATGGGCTGATCACTTCCCCATCGCTAACGGACCCCGGCAGTCTCCCATTAACATCGTCCCGAGCCAGGCCCAGTTCGACTCGTCTCTCAAGCCACTCAAGCTTCAGTACGACGCGTCTACATCCAAAGACATCCTGAACAATGGCCATTCATTCCAAGTGAACTTCCTGGACGAGAAGGACAACGCAAGTTAGTGCATCCGTCGCTTGGTTACGTTGTAATGCAACAAATTCTCATCAGGTTCATTTTCAGTCCATAGCTGTGCAGGAGGAAACATTGTGAAACTCTCAAACAAAAGGCAAAAATTAATTTCTGCTCTACCAAAATTTAGACACTCTTCCCCCCGACACAAATGTAGTTTGATCAATTTCAGTTGATGGATCAGTTTCTGAAATAATGGAGGCTTATAGTCTCCAGTTTATTATTGTGCATTTTTTTCTCATTAATGTCTCTTTAACAAGTTTTTGTCTTAAAAACCCCACAAACGCTTGTTAAACTCCTCTGTCCTGAAGATGTCGGAAAATGTAAACTTACAGCTTTACCTCTGACTGTAGAAAGCGCTGACACTGGAGACTCCTTCCATAAATATTCAATAAACTTCTCCTTTCCACCATATCAACAATAGGAATTAAACCCTTCAGGACGTGCAGTTATAGGAAATTAATCAACTTCAGAGTGTTAACAGTAACTCCGCTTCATCACGCTACCTCATCTTTGATTATTTTCCTATGACAGAACCACACATAGTGTTTTATTCCTTATTACAGAGGCAGGAGCAACTATTAACATAAAATAACAAGTAGCTAGAGCCGCACATTCAGTGTTTGCATGTTTGACACAATGCACAGTTTTTTTTAATCCCTGGTAACTCAATAACTTTTGTATGCGGTTAAGAGATAACAGATGTGGTTAACTGAGTCTGCTTCCTGTAATCTTCAGCTGTTGCTTTGCGAGTGGCAGTAGACTCGACTCGAGTCATCAGCAGGCTCTCAGCATTAGTCCTCTGTGTTTACTTCAGTCCTAATGCAGGATATTATGGGATGGAGCATAGAGTCAGACTGCGCTGCTGTTCACGCCACACTGCTCATGACTGCCCATGGAGCGTATCAAGAATTTCATTTTAAAAGAGAACATGTAGAGCTTTTACACACTGAACCGACGATAAGATGTGAAATGATACCAATAATGTCTTAGCAATTTATGATAATTATGGTGCAAGTGAATGTTTAGCTCAGGGTCACAGCGTAACGCTTAATTACAGTCGCTGGATATTGTGTCTCGGGTCACTGCTCTGAAGGAAGTGTGTCATTACATGGGAAAAGAGAGATAATGTGTTCAATCTCTTGGGGAAAGCAAAGGCATTCCACCATAGTGTTTGCTGTTCTGCACTTTGTTTAGCTTAAAGTGACTTTTAACCCAAGTGATAATGTAGCATAAAACAAATAATAAAGCAAGTAGGGAGCAAACTAACACAAAAATTCTTAAATTTTTTTTTTTCTGTAGGTCATATAAGCTGCTCAAATTATATCAAACGTGCACAATGTCCCTTTTAAATCAAAGCTGATCAGCTGAGTGTGTGTGTGTGTGTGTGTGTGTAGTTCTGATCGGTGGGCCCGTCACTGGCACCTACAGACTGAAGCAGTTCCACTGCCACTGGGGCGCGAGTGATGACAAAGGGTCTGAGCACACAGTCGATGGCGTCAGGTACCCCTGCGAGGTAACATAATGTCCAATGCAACACACTCTGACCACGCCCACTCTGTCCTGTCGATATTCTGACCACTCCCATCTTCTCCTCTAGTTATTCTGACCACTCCCATCTCGCCTGAGGAAATTCTGATCACGTCCACTCCTTCCTTTGGACACTCTGACCATGCCCACTCTTTCCTTTGGATAATCTGACCACTCCCACCCTCTCCTTTGAATAATCTGACCACTCCCACCTTCTCCTGTCAATGCACTGACCACTCCCACCGTGTCCTGTCAATGCACTGTCCACTCCCACCCTCTGCTGTAGATACTCTTTCTGTGGTAACGGTAAACGTGGGAACTTTTCTTCAGAAATGGCAGCTATAGCATTCTGTCTGTCACAACTTCTTCCACTCTGAGTAGTGCCACCACAAAGGGTTTCACCATGAACCTCAATATTATCTCACCATCTTTTGTCTCCTTTCATCTCGCTTTGTTTTTTTTGCCCTCAGCTGCATCTGGTGCACTGGAACACCAAGTATGAGAACTTTAATGAGGCCGTGAGCAAACCTGATGGCTTGGCAGTTGTTGGAGTCTTTCTGAAGGTCAGAGTTTTAAACAAAGCACCACATCTCAGATGATTCTCCTGAGATTTAGAGAGTCTGCCCTGTCACGTATAATTTTTTCCTCTTTCTTCATCTCAGCTTGGTTCTGCCAATCCCCGACTGCAGAAAGTTCTGGATACCTTTGATGCCATCAAAGCAAAGGTGACTCTCCATTGATTCCTTAATTCTTTGCTGTTTCTTAGTTCATAAATACTACATCCAGTAACTTTTTTTCCTCTAGGTTTCTCACTCCGTTTCTGTCTTCCTCTCTTGTTTTCCCTCAGGGTCAGCAAACCACATTTTTGAACTTTGACCCCAAGAACCTGTTGCCTGCCTCTCTGAATTTCTGGACTTATGAAGGTTCTCTCACCACACCACCTCTGTATGAGAGCGTCACCTGGATCGTCCTGAGAGAGCCGATTAGCGTGAGCTCTGCTCAGGTATGCAATTTATTCAGCCATAATTCGGCCAAAACTGCTAGCATTTGCAGAAACAGCTATCCCTGCAAAAAAAAAAAAAGACAATGATAAAGATAGAGACAAGATTACCACAGCATCAACAACAGTTAAAATTTGATTGTATGTCATTGAGTAGCATAACTAACACAATGTCTAGCTAGTTTGTTGTTTTTTAAAGAGAAATTGTGTGCTTGGCTGTATTACATTAAACAATTATAATTTCTAATTAGCAAAAGAGATTTAGCTTCGGTACATTTAAGCTAATTTTGCCATTTAGCTTGAACTGATGCTAGCTAGTATTAGTTCTGCATTTTTAAACTAGCTTGCCCAAAATGGCTGCTACGAGTGTTTTTGAAAGATTAGTGGAGATTACATTGTTTAAGCTTAATCTCAAATATTTCAATTAATTTAGCACAGTCTTAGTTGTATATTGCTAGGTTTCTATTTCTGTTTCTTCTTTTTTTTAGTGATGACAATCATGGAGATGGAGATGATGTTTAAATATGTTTCAGTCAGTGTCGAACAAAACAATGACTCCTCTGTGAGGCAATACAAAATCCATTTTAAATAGACTAGCCTCTAAATTATAAGATTTCTGACTTATTATCTTATTATTTGGCAAATAATATTAATAATATGCAAGTTCATACTTACACATCTCACATTAATATTTACACACCTAGCATGAGTGGCCATGTCAGTGCTTGAAAAAAACCCCAAAAAACAGGGAGGGTCCGTGACTGGTGTTTAGCGAGATTAGATTATCTAAACACTCCTTGAACTAAGTGTAAGCGTCACATACAGAACAGATCAATTTTTAAAAGGACTGAGCGCGATAGCTGAACCTTTTCATGTCGATACCATCTCTCACAACTCATATCTGTTTGTCTCTCAAGTCGTCACTAAGCAACGGGTGGCACAGGTTTTACGTACAACATTGTGTCATTCTGTCTGTGGTTAAGGCGTATTCTCCCCAGTCCTACGGGTGTCACCGAAATAACTTTTAATTTCTGATTAAGTTCATTTTGTATGTTTACATATAGTGTACAGTGTGAGGTCAAGGTGACTGCTGAGCTCTGTGGCACACAGAGGAAGTGAGTAGGGGTGCATTTGGTGCAAACAGGAAGTGGGCACAGCTCTGCAAGTTTCCTATAAGTTAATTGGTCTCCCAGAAACACAGGGTGAAATAAAGGTTCACATGCTGTAAGTGTGTGTGTTTCAAAGGTCAAAGCTGAGAATAGCTAACGGGGAAAGAAGTCCTGCTTGATATTAATACTACAACCTGTCTTTCACTGTTAAATGGATGTGCATGTTTGTACATGTAGTATTTGTAGACTTGCAGGGTTTTCTAAAAAGCATTCAAGTTCAAACCCATTAACACTTTTTCCCACTTTCTCTTTCTTTTTTAGATGGCAAAATTCCGCAGTCTTTTGTTCAGCTCGGAGGGAGAGCAACCTTGCTGTATGTGCGATAACTACAGACCCCCTCAGCCTTTAAAAGGACGCAAAGTTCGCAGCAGCTTTAAGTAAACCGCAGAACGCACCTCTGACCCCGTACACTGAATGCATCTCAGCCAATCATAATGCTTCTTTTCCTCAGAATGTCCCTGTCGAACTCTGCAACTCAATTCTTCATTTTGATTCATTTGAATAACTGACTCATGTTAAACAAACTCTTTTGGGTTGGTTCAGATGATGCATATTGATTCTGCAGATTACACAAAATCTAAAAAGCTATGAATCAGTTGGTTCATTTGTTTAAATTGACTCATTTGTGCAAGCACAGATGATTTGGTTCAGCTGAACCAGTTGCCATATTTGAATTTTGTATAATACGAAAGAATATAAAATGCTATGAATTATTTGAACAATTTTGTTTTAGTTGGTCAAGATGAATCAGTTGGTTCATTTGAATTCTGAAATTGTACAAAGTATAAAGATGTGTGAATCAATGAGTTTAAATCTCAGATCAAATTAGCCAACTTTGAAAAGCTCGTTGAAAAATTCGGCAACTGAACTGAAATTAACCACTCATCATTTGGTTCATCTAAATTTTAAGAAAAAAAAAACCCCAAAAAACAACAGAAGAGAAAATGCTATGAGTCAGCTGGTTAATCTATTCAAATGAATCGACTCCCAATCTGTTTCAAGCGGTTACATGTAAAACTAATGACCTTATTGTATTCATTATTAACATTTTACTTTTTAATTGTAAAATGTTAAGCTGTGTAGACCTTCCACATGCTAGGAAAGAGATAGTAATACTCACTATCCCCATTAGTTTAAGCTTCACCTTACTCCTGATGTTAGATTATCTACTGGATGTTTAGTATTTATGTGGTTTAGGTTGAGATATGTGAAATGTTCAGGGTGCAGAGCGCAGCAAAGAAGAAATCCCCTAGTGAAGCACTTCTAAAGTATATGGCTTCATGAAATTCACTTAAAGAAGCAGCTGTAGAGATCTAGAGAAACTATAAAAGACTTAACAAGTTTTGCTAAGATAAAAATTATTGCTTATTGCTAAAATAAAAGAATGTCTATTTGTCTGTTTTACAAAAGGGTTGAATACTCTTACGAATAATAAATTAATATATTTAAACATTATACGAGTGATATATTTTTGTTAGAGAAAATTAATAGTGTGATTCGAAGCATTCATACATTAGTTATAAAGCTGCAACAATCTGGCGTCTTTTGCAGAACTGAACCTAAACGAAGCATTAGTTCTGTAATGACATGATGACATGTTTTGCTTTTGAAAGTACTTTCACCTACTAATTCTTTAAATTTCTCTCAACTGTACTACACAACTAGCTACTGATTATGACATGTGAAAACATCCCTCAGGCTCGTTATACCATGACCACATTCCAAGTCTTTCTTTTCAAACAATGAATTGAACGATGCATTGACTCATTTGAACGAACTCTTCTGACTTTGTCCAAACGAATCAGTTGCTTGTTTGAATTCTTAAATAATACAAAATAATATAAAACACTTTGAATTGTGAATTGACTCATTTAAACAACCTGGCCTAAATTTGCCCAAATTAATCAGTTGCTGTATTTGACTTCTGAACTATTAGAAAATAATAATAATAAAAAAATGCTTTGAATGAAGAATTGATTCATTTGAACAAACTCATCGGAATTGGCAAAAATTAATCAGCTGTTGTATTTGAATTCTTACTAAATAAATAATACTAAATAATATAAATGCTTTGAATGATGAATTGACTCATTTGAACAACCTCATCTTAATTGGCTCAAATGAATCAGTTGCTGTATTTCAATTCTGAACTAATATAAAATAATAGAAAGAATGAGTTGACTCATTTGACTCATTTGAACAAACCTGGCTGAGTTTGCCTAAATGAATCAGTAGTAAAAATATAGAATGACACGAATCAGCTGGTATATTTCCTCAAATGAACTAAATCTGTGGAGTGAGCTTACTGAAGAACTTAAAGCAGCACTTACATTAGTTTTTAAAAATAAATATTGTGTCATTTTTGTGTTGTTATCTAACATGCACATGCATTTAAACAGTGAATTCACACCAGGCTGTTTCACCTTTGTTTGCACTGTTTGCTCATGCACTCACTACTGAAGGAGGGATTATGAAAGACGCTTTCATTAGGTGTTGGCACACATTTCTGGATGACTTCTCATTACCGCATTAACAAATGGCTTGCGTAAAGTGTGTGTGATCGTGGTGTTTGTCCTTTTTGAGATCTCTGGCAGCTTTGCTTACTCTGAGCATGAATAGATTTAGTCAGCCTCGGTTATGACGGCATGAGACACAGCGAGAACACTGGCCTGAAAAAAAAACCATGCTGTGCTTTGTTTGAGCATTTGGAGAGTTCAGAATAAAAATAAAAAAATCAGAATAAAAAGTGGTCTAAAATGTATGTTACAATATTGATATGTGATACAAATTTGGACTTTTATCTCACCTGCCCTAAAAGACTTTTTTTCAGGCTCCGAATGACCTTGACAGCTCACAACAAACTACTGAGAGTTCAAGCCTGATTGAACTTTTCATGCCTTAAATATAGACTATAAAAACAGTTTCAGTCACATTCAATTAAATTAACACGACCAGATCAGTGCATACTTTTGAGCTTGCTAATAAAAATCACTGCTTTTTAGACTTAATGAACATTAAATTCTGCTTTTGCTGAATCTGTTACTGTAAGGAGATATTCAGCCTATGGTGCATGATCAATACAGAGATGTCAGTCAAATGGTTTTAGATCCGTAGTCTCCTATTCAGAGATCCATAAAAGAAAGAATGTGTAATTACGTTCTGCCTACGCTGCAGGCTAGCGCAATCGGTCTAAATACGTGTCTCACTCTTACTGTCTGCTTACAGAGGAGAGAAATTAGAGTGCAGACAGACAGGAAAGGGGAGGAGCTGGAGACAGACAAGAGCCAGAGACATGAGCTGGGAAAGAGGAAATGAGGAAGTGAGGAAGTGAGACTTATCAGGAATTTAAGCCTCCTCTTTTGGTGCACCATCTGCTGGCATCATTCATTACATAAATATAAAACCATTAATAATAATAATAATAATAATAATGTTTATTTGTATAGCTCCTTTCATACTGAAATAAAGCTTAAAGTGCTTCACAAGGAATTAAAAACACAGCAAAAGAAGCTAATGATTCATTCATTCATTAATCTTCACT
Source organism: Pangasianodon hypophthalmus (assembly GCF_027358585.1). Classification (NCBI taxonomy): domain Eukaryota; kingdom Metazoa; phylum Chordata; class Actinopteri; order Siluriformes; family Pangasiidae; genus Pangasianodon; species Pangasianodon hypophthalmus. The sequence continues at coordinate 1,398,575 of NC_069730.1, forward strand.
AACTGGTTTATTATGCAAAACTTTGAACATGCGAAATGTCTGCCAAGTCGTCGATATAGTACACTTTAGACTTTGTTGATGCAGTGTGATATATCATTATTAGGGCCCTTAGCTGCAACTTCAAGGAAAATATTGACTTCCTGTTCCCTCTCTTCCTGTTTCATCTTTTGTTAGGAACAAACTAGTCAGCTAACTGTGATGAGTGATGTATATTTAACTCCTGAAAACAGTGAACTGTACAGTCAGGGTTTTAGATTTAACAAGCGAATATGTCTGTATGTTGACTGAACTAAAGCAAATGCTTGTATATACAGTACAGTATAACTCATTTAAAGACAAGAAGTGCTGCTGTGTTTACTGTGAGACGCCATGTTGATTTGATGGCACATGCCGAACTTGGGGTTGAGTAGATCGTCCCAATTGTCCGTGTTGAGGGGGCGCTTTCTTTTGTTTTTCCTATGTATGCTGTGTGAGTTATTCTTTTAAGGAAATGGGACAGGGGGCAGAGCTAATTTCAGGGCCAGAAAAACATAAAACCAAATGTGAAGTAAAGAAACTAGGCAGATCCACTGCATGACAATAATGCAAATGTTAAAAAAAAGATGCTTAAAGTATTTCATTATTTTATATAAGTGGTGGCTGGTCGTGATATTGAATAGGCAGGATAAAAAAATTATTCTACTGCTTATCAGTAACTCTGCATTACTATTGTGAAACCTGTATAATTGAGCCTTACAGCCATCACAGGAATGAAAGCATTTTTGCATAGTCACAGGAACACAGTCACTGAAAGCACAACAGGAAACATGTTCAGGAAATTAAAGCTGGTCCCCATTAGGCAGCTCTTTTGCTCAAACTACACACATATTCTTTGTATAATTTACTATTTGTCTTCTAATTTCCTTTTAATTTCTCCTCCAAAGGCAATTCTAATTTCAATGTTCCTGAGTGGGTCTGAGCAGGAAAAAACACTAAAATGTGCAGTGAAAGAGGAGAAATGGGGGAAAAAATTTTAGATAAATGCATGCAGGAAAGATAATGGCATTCATGTAAACCAATATGCTGCACTGTGTGTGTGTGTGTGTGTGTGTGTGTGAGAGAGAGAGAGAGAGAGAGAGAAAGAGAGAAAGAGCGTCCAGGAAATTGAATTTAATTTTCCTAATGTGTGCAGTCGGGGGTTTTTTAGCAGTGCTAGGAGACGATGTTGATGTGGTTAGCAATGGGAAAGTAAGCAGCAATTCTGTGGAATAAAAACCTTTCACTTGCACACACACATACACACACACACACACACAATGACGGAGGTTCAGTAAAGGGTTCAGAACACTTTAAACATAGTAGGAGTTACCAGAAGATTCAAGTTGCAAACTGGCCAACACACATAAACACATAAATACCTCAAACCGCAACAAAGCAGCTTAGTATCGCATAGCAACTGAAAAAAGGACTCTGCTGTCCATTTCACATGTAGGTAAAGCAATATATCTGTTCCACCGTCCTTAGCATGAAGGCTTACTAGCATAAAGCTTATTAGCAACTAGCCATAAAGCTCAGTTATTTCCCACTTTGACAGTTTGAGCTGCAGGATTTACGCAGGTGGAATGACTCAAAAACACCAGAAACCCATGACTTAAAAAAACTGACACATGACTTAAAAAATTGTTAAAATACTTGCTTTGGGGATGGACTGATCACTGTTTCTGTGCTTTATTGTTTAGCAGCTTAGCAAGAGCTTAAGTCTGACAATCATGGTTAGCATCATGTCTTCACAGTAACATAAAAGGTACAGTTAAACCAAACAGTGAGGTTAGCAACGATGTCATAACTAGCACGGAAACAAAAGTCCATTTTCTTTTAATTTGAATGAAAGCTTTAAGGAAAGGACATGGTGCACACTGCCAGCGATAATGTTTACATTTTTTTAACTTCTACGGAAGTTAGCAGACCAGCGGGCGAGTCTCGAGGCTGTGAGCACGCTGATAAGCAAGCTGATAGGAGCTGGGTGTGTGACCCCGAGTGTACAATTATGCAACACCCAGTGCACAAATACACAGGGTTTTTTTTTCTTCTTTTAAATAATGCCATGATTAAAAGCGGTAAAGAAGTACTGTTGGATAAACACAATGACCAAATCAATCACTGTGAAGTGATCAGCAGTAGAATGAACTGAATGTGTATCAGCTGGAGTAGGAATAGGTAATGCATGATTGTCCAAATAATAGTCATAGACGTTGTGGCTCACTTGAGAGATTTGATTCCTTTGATTGAAGCTAATCATTAAAATGAATTGAGCTTTGCAAATAGATTAGTACAATAGAAAGACATTGTGCACAAATAATAAATAGGCAGAGTTAGACATTCGGTAAACATTAACAAATCACACAGTGCCGACACGACCGTGAGAAAGGACATTACATGGTGCAGAAGAAAACCTCACACAGACATTTACAGCAACCACATAGATTATTTTGATTTTGATTTGTTTGATTCACCAGAAACTCTAAAATCTGGACAATTACAGTTACAGTAATAGAAATTAAATCTTACTTAGGTAAAATAAATACTTAAATGTTTTTTTTTTTTTTTTTTTTTTTTTTTTTTTTTTTTTTTTTTACAAAGCTCACTTTAGGGATTTGATTCTTTTGAATCATCCATTTAAGTGAACTGAACTTTGCACATCTTGATTCATTTGATTCACGTAGAGTGGTGTCCAGAAACTCTAAACTCTAGACTATTTACAATAAATAATGTTAAATCTTTAATAATATTGCTTACAAATAATAGCCATAGACATTATGGCTCACTTTTGGGATCTGATTCTTTAGAATCATGCGCTTAAATGAATCGTTGCATATTTTGATTCATTTGAATCTCTAATCTCTAGACTATTTACAGTAACTGAAGTTAAATCTTTAATACAATTACTTTGTCTGTATGACATATAGCTATGTATATGTATTTAATAATATAATAAAATGTCAAGTGCGTGCTATTCAATCAAATTTTATCAAAATTTTTTTCAAATGTATGATTCTTTCATGCTTGTGAATCGATTCATCTGATTCACTCAAGAGAGTCATTTAAAAATGAATGAATCATTGCTTCATTAGACTGGAAATCCCTCATAAGGAAAAAATACAAATTCATAAATTTCCGTAAATATTAGCATTAGCACTCAAATGAATATCAATTGTTGTGAATTTATTTATTTATTAGCATGAGTGCTAATGTTGTTAATATGGAGGCTAAACCACAAATATGTTTCATTGCCATTCAAGCAGTTACAGTCATGAGAAAAGTGTTGCTAGGCAACTGGGACACATGTATGCTAAGCATAAGCTTGCTAACAAATGAGGAACATGTTTGCTTAGCATAAGCTAGCTAATTACTGAGGTGATTTAGCTAGCACAAATACAGACAATGTACAGGTAGAATGTCAATAAAAACGAGACAAAACTATCTCATTTTTAGTTGTGTTGGTAAACTGCTAAGAAAAGATTACTTATGACTTAAATTACAAACATTAGCATTAAGTGATTTGGCATTGTTGTGAATGCTAATGCTAATAACTGTATCTAGTCCATCTATTTGTATATTCGCATGCAGCTGTGACCGCAGTTCTTTCATTTCTGATAGCTTTTTAAGATGTCTAGTTACAGATACTACATTTATAAACTATTTATACTATCTACAGTAGCATCATAAAGTGTACTTTCAGTTACACCAGTTGGGATCTTCAAAGATGGAATTAGAAGCGTAATCACTGAGAGATATTCTTCAGTAAACATTAAGACCTGTGCTACTGGATTTACAGGTGTCTGTGTGTTGTAAATGATATTTTACTTCCTTACACTCTTGCTTGTAGCCATTTCTAAGCACTAATTTTTATCTAGCATTAGCTAGCATTAGCGTAAAACATGTTATACCACGAGAGTGAGAACAGGGACGAACTTGTGGATGTTCCACAACCTTAAATATAACCATCAATGGAAAACCATACGACTTGTTGATCCTTAATAAATAAAATGTTGCAATCGTTTGAAAAACTGCTGTAGTCTAAGAGGAATAAAACAATAAAATAATCAACTTCAGTGTGGTAAGAGGAACTCTGCTTCATTACTCCAACTCATTGTTGATTAGTTTCCTGTTAGAGCACGACATGTAGTGTTTTATTCCTTACTTACGACATCTCTTCTAATTGTAAATAGAACTAAAGCAGTTTTCATTTGTTATAAGCTAAAATGTAAATCAAAATGACTCTTTTAAGATTTTATTTTCCTGGATGCACAGTGAGTTGCTTCACTTCTAGGTTCACTCGAAGAAATCAGAAAGGTTGGAAAGTTTCCAAAATTCCAGTTTTGAGGTTCAAGGTTGGAGACAAAAGGAACTAATTACGGTTACTCCTATCTGATGTGAATGCATCATGTGAATGCAATGAATGTGTAACCTGTATGTGTGCTTGCAAGGCATTATGGGGAAGGATTGATGGCAAATAACTATCTATCATATAACTATAATTGTGTAACTATAACTAAGAATTTGTTAGAACGGATCGTGTGTCCTGTAGCATTTGGTACATTCCTAAAATGGCTACTTAAATGTTACGAACAGTATTTATACATGACGCTCAGGTTGCACTGCATGCTTACACCCATTATAGTTTCTGTTACTCCTACACAAAGTTGCGACTCTGAACACAAATAGCCTCAGGGGATCCTGAGATGTTTATGTCTTGAACGCCCAAACCACACATCTTGTATGTCGTTCTTTAACCCTGGATTATAATAATAAGAAGAACGTCACCAACAGTTTATTTCTGACAGACTCCTGAGTACGTGCTGTGTAATTTATCACGTGACGGTACAAACCTCGTTCCTGGGAAGAGACGCCTGGACCTGAATAACGTGTTCAGTAAGTGTGCGCCTACAATGTGTTCTTTTTGCGCTTATCGTCGTTTATCATCCTGATGATTTTTTTTTTTTTTTGCTCCAGAGGTGCTTTTGGTGCACGAGGTGTGGGAACGAGGAATGAGTAAACATGACTCACGTGAGGGCAGGAACATTAACTACGCTCCAGATCTACGTTTCAGATCATGTATGCATGTATGTTGTCATGGAACAGCTGAAACACATATTTCTGGTCAAGTGTATACATGTTAATTATGTTACAGGACAGTCATCTCGTAGTATTCATTAACACACTTGTTTTTTTATTTTATGAACTGAAAGTATGAATGACTGCAAATTTTTTTTTAGAAAGCTGACCCAAAGAACCTTTGAGGAACCCTTTTAAATAGCTACATGAAACCAAGCCAGCAGAACAAAATACCATAAAATAAATCATAATATCATAATATAAAAAAAGTTTTCACTCTTCAAAAGGTTAAATCTAGAACTCTAAAGCATTCCTCAGCCTTTTCTTTACCTTTAAAACTTAAAAAAAGGGTTTCCCTTTTAGAAAAGGTTCCAAATAGATTTTCTTTAGCACGCTAGAACCATTAACCATCCAAAGAACCCGTTTTCTAAGAGTAGGTGGAGAAAGTGTGTACAAAAATCAACAAATTCATCATGAATTTTTGTTAACCACTGAGTTTGCTAACCAGCTATCAGAGTAACATTAACGTAACACAATTAATAACCAATAATCCTGAGCCTCTGAGGCTCCGCCCACAACTCACTGAGCATCTTATATCTTAATTTCATTTAATTTAAAGTGAAAATATTATATAGATATTATATTAATAGTAATATAACATCATTACAATATTATTAACAATATTAAATTCATTATTACACAATGTTATTAACATAAAATTTTTTTAAAAATCCTTATAAGAGATTTCGTGTTTTAAATATTTAAATCAAAGTAGTGTTTTTTTGTTGTTGTTGTTGTGATCTTTTTAACTCTTGGTGTTATGAAATAAAATATGTTTAAAAAAAACATCCCAAACAGTTGGTCAAGCAAAGACGTGTTAGCATTATGTCATGAATGTTAATGTAACAAAATTATTAACAAATCATTCTAAATAATTTATTCAAATTATTTTATTACAATATTATCAATATTATTGCATTAATTATTAGATAATATATAAAAATATAACCAAATAGTTCAGGAAGTTTTCCTTGAGAAACACTTTAGCTGACCACAAGCTACACAGGAAGGAAGATTCTGATTGGCTGTTTCTGACGAGAAAAAAAAACTTTTGAACTTGAACTTTCAGGGGAAGATATAGTCACTGAGTTGAAAAAAAGAGAATGCCATCTCATTGTTAAAACTTTTTAGAGAGTTTTATTTGAAAGCAGTGAGCTAGTGGAGAGTGATTGTGGGCGGAGTTTGCCATGAGTACCAGACTCTGTAGTAAGAGCTAGAAGTTTGGCTTGAGAGAGTCCTTGATAAAATGTACTTGTCATATACAGATCGGGTAACTATAGCTAGCAGCGTAGCTGTTCGATGCAGTTAGCTACACGAAACCAAAACCTTTCATTTTTTTATCAGCTAGTTTGCTAATTAACATATTTGTGGCAAAGCTACTTGCAAACTAGCTAGCAAAATGAAGTATCGAATACATTCCATTTCAGTTTTTAACATTTTAATGACTTTGAATTATTTCAATTACTATTATTACAATATTTTTACGCACTTATTAAAAATGAAAAAGAACTAAAATTACCAAAATTGAAATTATTTTACATTTTTTATAACTTTTTTTTTTGGCACCCTCAGTGCTCCATCGCTAACATCACGCCGCATTTTTGTGGGTGTTCTTCAGTGTTCCTCAGAGGAACACAAAATAGAAAAATCATCTTGAATCATCTTCCGTCCTGCTTTTTTCCATCACTCAGCTCTCTGGGTCATGATGACTCCTCGCCTCTCTCTCTCGCTCTCTCTCGCCTCACTTCACCCGGTGTGAGATCACTGGCATGTGGGTGGAGGTGGGTGGGGTTTCGCTCTGCTCTAATCATGACTTGCCACCTGGCCTTGGCCCCCTGTTGCCACCCTGTTGACCCAGATGACATACCCTCGGGGCAGCTGCTTACAGACTCTACCACCTCGACTTAAAGATGGTTAAAAATCCCCCTGCAGCTTGGAACGAGCTCCATGTTGGATTTTTTTACCCAGTGAGAAGCGAAGATACTGAATATCTCATTCATGGTAGAGAGGAACTACAGGAAGAAGTAATTCTTGAGCTCTACACTGCCACCTGTTGGTCAGGATAATATCTGCAGATCTGTCAATGAAGGAAAATATTTAGACTGTTTCACATTGTTCAAAAAATTAATTAAATGTAACTATAAACAGATAAAAACATAAGCCAAGTCTCTTTCAAATCTTTAATAGAACTGAAGCAGTCATATTTTCAGTCTATTTCACATTGTTAAAAAAAAATCTGTTCATTGTGAAATATGTTCTTCAAAAGCATACATGTCTGATTTTTCCCCCAGAAAATCTTTTATATATAAATATATTTGTTTTATATATTACTACTGTTTATACAGTATGTGTGTTATTCTCCTTCTACAGTAAAAAAAAAAAAAAATTAAAAATTAAAGTGCCTATGAAATCAAAATGGTGTTTCAAAATTGACACTATTTAGGTATTTAATATAACTTATTTTAATTTAAAGTGAAAATAATATTTTTAACTATTATTATTACTATTATTACACAATATTATTTTTTTTTACATATCATGTATCTATGTAAATATATTTCATGTTTCAATTATTTAAATCAACATGCAGTTTCAGAAATTGTTGTACATGTCTCTACAAAAAACAGGCATGTACTAAATTTGCTTCCAATTATATTCTCTATAGCTTGGTTTATACATATATATATATATATATATATATATATATATATATATATATATATATATATATATAAAAATTATATATTACATATATATGTATGTATGTATGTATATCTCCACTTATTATTACTATAGTGAGATAGCTGCATAGCTGCATATAATGAACAGATTTGAGCACCTGAACTTATGTACAAATAAATCTAAAAAACGATCATTTTATTTTTATGGGAAAATACAGTGTTTTGTTTTTGACGCTTCTGCCTGTACATGCTGTGATCAGACATCAGACTGTCACATTCTGATATCCATAGGGGGGACGATGGGCAGCGTGCTTTTACATGGCTACTTAACATTTAACATTCCTCACTTCTCACATTTCTGTTCCAGTGTGTCAGATAACCACAGGGATGTAAGGAAAGTTTTGGTATGAACCATGAGGCCATGAATCAAACTAACGTAGATGCATGAACACTTATCCTGAAAGGGAGTGGGAAATTCTGTGGTGTTTAAATACGGCTTGTGGTTCACAAATATCATGTCAGGACATTTAGAGGTGTGAACTGGCACCAAAAAAAAAGAGCCACAGACGTCCCCCTTCTTCAAAAATGGTTTCCGTTCTGACACACATGGCCTAATTTTTAATGCTGATGACTTCGCTGTAAAATGTCCTCAAGCGAGTGTTCCTTGTGTTTCAGGTGTCGGTGGATCTGGACCTGAAGAACCATCATATCGGCTTTGATCTGTCAATCAAACACAGAGTTTAAAACGGCACAGAATTCCACAGTGTCTCCTTACTTCCTTCTTTAGGTCGCTACAGAGTAATGTAAGCGTATAGCCACCAATTTAGCATTGTGCAAATTAACTGCATGTCTGAATCATCACATATTTAATTACAGTAACATCTTTCGTATGTAAAGTTTCATAAAATAGAAGCAAATCAGGTTATTTTAACCATTATGAAAATTAATCACATTTTCACATGATGAACCAAATGAATCACACGTGAAAATGAACGAATCGCATGTGAAAATAAGTGAATCACATTTAAAAATAAACGAATCACACGTGAAAATTAATGAATCATGTGAAAATGAATGAATCACATGTGAAAATGAATGAATCACATGTGAAAATAAACGAATCACGTGACAATAATCGAATCACGTGAAAAAAAAAACGAATCACGTGAAAATAAATGAATTGTAACAATCACATGGCAATAAAAACACATGTGAAAAGTGAAAGAGGTGTGAAACACAACATGTGAAGAGTCTAAAAACCACATGTGTAAAGTAAAGTGACTTTTCTGTAAGGGAAATTAAACAAATCATCTGAATTTATTCTAACATCACACTTTTCGCTTTAGAAAGAAATAACTTCATAAAAAAAGCGATTTGTCTTTAAGATTTTGCCTTTTTAGCTCTGAGATGTCCTTTTTGTCCTTATGTTTATAGATGACAGCGTGGAGACGCTTCTGTGGCTGCGGATTTAGTGCTAAACTGGTAGCTATAAGGTTAGGGTTAGGGTGGCTGGGTAATCAGGTACACTGAGTACAGCTGGGCCTCAAATAAAATCTGTGTGTGTATATATGTGTGTGTGTATATGTGTGTGTGTGTGTGTGTGTGTGTGTGTGTGTGTGTGTGTGTGTGTGTGGTGGAGGGGCACAGGGACGGATCCTTCTGAGGTACCAGGCAGCAGCTTGTACAGGTACACTGACACAGCATTAGTGAGCAGACACATGCTCTCTCTCTCTTTCTCTCTCTCTCTCTCTCTCTCACACACACACACACACACACACACATATATATACACACACACCTGTTTGCAGAAGGAGGGATATTGCACTCTAACCACAAAGACACAACAACATTGAATTGAAAGATTACTAACCCACAGGGGTTAGTTTACTCTCTCTCTCTCTCTCTCTCTCTTTACTTGCTTACAGGTTTTAGTCACATGATCACGGATTAGCTGTTGCACAACATGCCTTTTCACGCCATTCATCTCACACACACACACACACACACACGCAAATCGGAATCTAGAACAATAAGGAGAGTGACAGTTGGGTTGCTTCGTAGGACTGTGTAGCAAAGACAGAATGACTGACAGGGTGCTGCTTAAGTATCTCTCTTTACATACTCTGTGTGTGTGTGTGTGTGTGTGTGTGTGTGTGTGTGTGTGTGTGCGCAAATAAAAGGCAGGCTGACCAAATACACTGCCTAAGGGATGATTAGAGACAGAGAGAGAGAGAGAGGAAGAGAGACGGGCAGACATAGAGTCACAGAGATATCTCCCTCTCCTCTCATCCCCTTTCTTTCTTTCTTTCTTTCTTTCCCTCACCCTCTTTCTCCTGTTCTACATTTCTTTCTCCATCTCTTTACTCTCTTTGAATCTTTCTCTCTTTCTCTCTGTCTCTATTTACTCCATTTCATTTTTAATCTTTTTTTTAAATCACTTTTACATCTGTTTCAGCCATCACTCTATCTTTATCCCTCACTCTTTATCCCCTTTATCCCTCACTCCTCTCTCTCTCTCTCTCTCTCTCTCTCACACACATTATTGCTTTGCATTTTCCCACGGCCTCTCTCACCCTTCCCTCTTTTTTTTCTACCTGTTTCTCTCTCTCTCTCTCTCTCTCTCTCTCTCACACACACACACACACACACACACACACACACACACTGCCCATCACCATCCTCCTCGCTCCCTTTTCATCTTTGTCTCTTTTCTCTTCCTTGTTTGTAACGCCTCAGTGCTCATGGTTTCCATAGCAACTGCATGTTCATGGATATGGTGTAGTGAAAACTTTGGCTGATTCAGAGGCAAACGCTCTTTAATCTTTTCCCTACAGCCAATGCACAGGCAGATACACACGTGTGTTTTGTCTGGATTTCTCCACAGTCAGTTGCAAAACTTCAATTCCCAGAACTACAGAATGTTTATCTGTTGCTATAAAAAACACAAACTGGATAAACAATCTCACTTTACATCAAGCTTTTCAGTACTGTATCACGCTATCACACAGTTTGAATTCTGGAATCTGATTGGTCAGAAGGTGTTGATTTATTTTCTATAACAGCAGCTCACAGGTTTATATTAATACACTTGTTCTAATACGTTATCGTTTCCATAGTAACAGTTCATTTACAGGGGCTTGTACAATGGACGAAAAAAATGCATGTAATCACTGACCTGTGAGGAGACATTTATTTAATATTTATGGAAGGAGTCTCCAGTGTCAGCTCTTTGTAACATGACAAGCTGCGTTTTCTTTTCTTATTAACTTCAGAAGGGAGAATAAAGAGAGGCTGGTAGGGGAAAGACTGTTTATAGCTGCTATAATGTAAATAAGAACAGGAACTTGTTAAGGTTGTTCTAAAATATTAAATGTAACTATAAATGGATAACATGCATGATGTGTCATTCATTAATAAATAGAAAACTGCAATTGCTGGGAAATTGCTGTGGTATAAGAGGAATAAAACACTTCATGATGTGCTGTTCTTAGAAAATAATCAACTTCAGAGTGTTAACAGTAACTCCATCACACCAGCCTCTCGGTTTCTGAGCAAAAAAAAAAAAAAGGAAAATTAGCACCAAAGAAAAGAAGAACTGAACTTGCAATCGAATTTTCAATAGCCTCTACCCTGTTGTAGTTCAGTAATAATGTGATCTAGTTTATGCCAATAAGTCAATAAATATGAAATTATTTTGAAATAATTTACAAAATAAGATTGATATATAACCATTTCAGATTCTAGACCCAGCCTATTTAGTGTTTTCTCTCTAACTCTGAGGTTATCCTCTTGTGTTTTTTTTCTCTAGCTAAATTTAGCTAACTTTTAAAAGTAGGGGAACAAAAACTGGATATTGGGAACTGGGGGATTACACCTGTGTATCCTTCAACAAATACACACAAGCCTAAATCAAAATCAAGAAAGAAATAAAAATAAGTTTGATGCAGTGATAAAGGCAAAGGGCCGAAATACAAGTTATTAGAGAATGTTTTAATAATGCATGTAAACTTTTGCACTGATATTGTGCTGTTTTTTTGGTATGTGATAAATGTATAAATATGTAGCTAGCTGACTGTTTAGACTGTTTAAATTTAGTCATAAAAGTTCTCACTTAATGGTTGTTACTAGGAAAGTCATGAAACTCTATTTGAGTACGCTTGATATACGCTGTCATATTTTGCATCTACCATCTAACTGAATTATAATTATATGTTAAAAGCCAAACTATAGTGGCCAATTCCTGTACATCTTTTGCACCATATTTGGCGCCATTCATCCATGTCCCAACTGAAGAAAAGCATCCCAACAACATGATGCTACCACCACCATGCTTCACAGTGGGGATGGTGTTCTCAGGGTGTTGGCTTTCCACTAAACAGTTACTATAACGTTATTAGAGTAGAGAACCCTTTTCCACATGTTTGAGTTTCCATATGGGATTTCATGTTTTTTTTTAAATAATATCTCCATAAATCATTGCAGTCTTGTGAACATTCTATCTCATGTTACCTGTGGATCTGTCGAGCTATTTCAGAGTAATTAAAATTCTGCTTACACACTACCGCCTGTTTCATTATTTTCCCAAAAGCTTAATCTTTTAAAACCTAAGCTCATGAAAGCCGCTCCTGTTCAGCAGCGTATCACCTGAAACGCACCTGAGATCGCAATGACACTGCAGATCAGCTTTCACTCTCTGATTTATGGAGTCTTTGTACATTTTCTGGGTTCCCTCGGGCATTCAGTGATCTCAGTGCCAGATTGTGTGTTACTGAAACACACAGCCTCTTTATTACTGGGCTGGATGGAGTGAATGGTCTATAAGGAAATAAATAACATAAAAATCAGTCCTTATGTGCAAACTATAGAAAATCTGATTTAATCATGGATACTACTGGGGATTTGGGACAGTATGTGATGTAATAAATAGCACAGGATTTTTTTTAACCATCAGTCATGGCTTTACTTGTCCCCAAAATTCCACAGTTGCACTGTGAAAATGATCTGATTAATTCTATGTGATAAAAAACATGTCAGGACATTACAGGCAGATCGAAAGATCTAAACAATAACTCAAATGTCAAGAAGAAAAAAAAATACACGAACCACTGAAACGCATCTGGAGTTTGTTTGCTCAAGATGCCAAGAACATGAAAGCGTACATTTATCTACATGTGTTATTGTTTATACCGTATCACAGTTCTAGCATAGCTGATGTACCTTCATTTTTCTATTTCAGTGACTCAACATGCTCGGCTTTAAATGCAGGCTGTTATTGCGTTAGCGCCGTTGTCACAGAAAATGCTTTTGGCACCGAAGCTAGCCAAGATGTTTTCATTATTATTTTATTTAGAAATGGCATGGCAAAACTCAGTTGCTCAATACAACCTCACATAACCCGAATAAACTCCTCTATACAGTTTATATCAGCAGTTCTTAATCTAAACTAGTTAAAAAATTCCCAGAGGTTGAATCTATACTTTACATTTTTAATTTTGTCAGTTTATTAAAACTGCTTTGGCCAAATCTACAAATGTTGGAGATGTTTTAAAATAGTTGACATTATTACACGTTATTAAAATACTTTAATCTTTATATTTGTCATGAATTTCATTTTCATTTTGTGCTACGTAGTAAATAATCTATAGATACTGTATACACTATAGAGTTCACTATTTTTATTTACATTATAGTATATTTGTGCTATCTTGCAACACTTTTATTTTATATAATAGATATAAATTATATAAAATTTAGTTTAGTTTTTATATTTTAACTTATATAAAATTTAGTTTGGCATTTACCTTTGGTATATTTTGGAGATTTTACTGCAATATTAGTGAAAGGTGTGAAAATATATAATGATTTTAAATACAAATACAAAAAGAAAACTCTAGAAAACTAGAGAAAACATCACAAATGTGACAGTCGATTTAAACCCAAATACTGAACTGAACTGAAGCTCAAACATGCTGTGTGTCAAACTTTAGCATTTGCATGTTTAAATTAAATTAAGGTATTAAATTATACAGTATTAGTATATGTTTAGTTAAGGCCACCCCACACCCCCCTCTGTGCCCCCCCTCTGGCCACCCCAGTCAGTCCTGCACACAGCTAGTGACACGAAGCGAATTATTTTCTCATGCTGACTTTCCACTGAAGCTGCTGCGTTATTGTTTCCTGAACACATGGCATTACGTAAATAACGTACGAACCAGGCGGCTTTTTTTTTTCAGAACAGTTTGCATGTTCGTATTCCTTTGGAAGTGGTTTTCCCCAGGATGGGCAGCTTGACCACTAATTACACTCCTGAGGTTTAGCCCTGCGTAGGTAACATCATGCTTCTGCTGATATGACTGTGTGCATGCAGCTTTTCTTCCATTTCTTTCTGCTAGGATGTCGAGTGGTGCTGATTATCTAAATCAGACGCCAAAACATCAGATAAATGTCACGCATCAGATGAGTTCATATGCAGTATCGAAGCTTAAGATCATCTGGTCTTAGACGGTCTTGGAAATGAAGGGTTCTTCGGTTCGTAGAAACGGTTCTACAATTCATTTTCTGTCTAAGTGGTGTCTCGGAGAGAAGCTAGCTTTGACTCATTAGCTTTGACTCATTAGTTTTTTTCTAAGAACAGGACAAACTTGGTGACAGAACAGAGAAAAATTCTGTAACGTTTTCTCTGAAAGTGTAGCTATAATAAAGTATCAACATATTCATATCATGTTATAATGCATTCATAAGGCATAATACACATTGTTACAATTATTTAGGAAGCTGCATTACACTTTATAGCTATTGATAAAGTTCATGTTAACATGATGCATAATAAATAATGCTCATAATGTGTTTTATCACCAAGCCCCACTTTACACAGTACATTATAAGAAGATATAACGTGGCATAAGCACTACTTATAATGCGGCCATTTTGAAAACTAGCATCAGCTATCTAACGTTAGGTTAACTAGCTAAACATTTCAAAGCTACAACTAAGTAAAATGAGTTCAATCTCCATGACAACATTTTACTATTACTAACTATAATAATGTTTATTATTATGTTTCATATCAGAACTCGATCTACATTTATATAGTCAAGTGCAAAAAGTTTGCATGCCCTTAGGACAAACAATAAGAAAGACAACAAAAGAAACTGAAAATATTAATAATGACATCTGTTCAAAAGTTTACACTCCCTTTAGGAATGTGGTAGATATCAGCTAAGAACTTGTATGTTCATTATTGGTCATCAAAATCTCCTTCATCTCCTCTGAGCAGTTTTTTAAGCCTCTAAATTGCAATATTCAGTTAAGATTAGGACAAATCTTTCTTTCTTTCCTTTTTCTTTTAAAAGTTTTTTTTGTAGATACACTGAAAATATATACATTCTTTTTTTTCCATCTACAAACCATGGCGTGTGCAAACTTTTGCACTGAAGTGTAAGAAAAGCTGCCACCAACGTTTTTTCTGTAGTAAAAAATGGAAAATAAGAATCTTGTAATCTCTGCTTTTGTCTTTTTAAGTGTTTTGAAGTCTTTTAACACTTCACTTAACCCTTCAAAGTTGCCCTTTGTAGGTTTCCTGTGTAGATTATTCTCCCAAGAAAATGAAAATAATGCTCAGGTTAAAGACATTTTTAGCTGCTGTTGTGTCTCTCTGTGTGTACGACAGATAAGGCAAGGCCACACAAGGGACTGGTGAAGGATCTCCATCTTTGTCTGAACCCTCTTTGTTCAGCCGTGACCTTTCCCATCACTCTGAGGTTAGCCTCTTGTGTGATCACGTTATTCACCCGAAATTCCCACACAGTGTTTTGGGTGAATAATAATCTGTAGCTCACATTCCCACTCTCCTTAGGAATATAAATTATTTTTACTTATACAACAGTACTTTTGAAAGAAGTTTTATTTGTAATTCTTGGTTGTAATCTAGCGTGTTACAGTGTTCACCAATTTAGCTACATTTAAGCACTTGAACTGAGATTGATGAACGAAAATATAACTTAAATGAAGCAATAATGAAACTTGTTCAATTTATGCTGAATTGACGCTAAATCTGCATTCAAATCTGACTAGCCTAGCATGTTGTATTACAGTGCTAAATTTACATTTACAATCTAGCTAGCTGAATTTAATGAGAAAAGCATATAGACTTTTAAGACTTCTTAATTTTTGCACATTACAGTGTGAGACATTGCAGTGTCTCATAACTGAATCTTTCTGTCGAATCTTTGTTGAATCTTTGTTTTTTTTTTTTCCACTTTCATTACTGCGAATGACCTGAACACACTTCCCTGTGTTACTTTACTCAGTCATGCTCAGCCTGAGAGATAAGACATAAGCGATAAGAGCATACCTTCATAACATGGAAATGATGATCCAAGTCACACGGTCAACTTTGATTAAACAAAGACAGAAATGATGCAAGATGCAAATTATACAATGAGCCTGGCAAAAAAACCTGATGAACACATCTGTTCTCATGCTTTTTTGTCCAGGTTCTTTGTAGATGTTTGAATAAGATAAATGTTTGTTGAATTTTGTATAATTTTTTTACTTTGTTTAATCAAAGTTGACCGTGTGACTTGGGTTGTCATAGATCTGTTCATCTAGATTTTTGTCCAGCTTCATTGTAAAATTTGCGTCTTGCATCATTTCGATGTTTGTTTGATAAAAGTTGACCGTGTGACTTGGGTCATCATTTTCATATTATGAATAACTAAAGAGAGAGAACTCCAGAGAACTCAATTTGCGTATGACTAAGTAAAATAACACACGGCATTGTGTTCAGGTCATTCGAAGAAGAGTAACGTAGTGGAAAAAACAAAACATTTTTAACAGTTTTCTGTGCTGAATAATATTAGTAGGGGGTTAAAATGGGTATTTTCTCCTCTAGTACAAATACATAATATAATATTACATGATTATAAATTACCCCTTTTTCTCTAAAGCATATTATTTAAATATAAACTATAAATCTTTGTTCTCATGTTTTTTCCCCCAGAATTTTATCTGTCCGCATGATCACAGAGCAGCGTTATTACTGTGTTATACATATATTTGATTTTGCAGACTCACTGCTCTCCTACGGTGTGTAAACACATCACACAATTGTTGAGAGTCGGACAAAGAGACACGGAACAAGAGATTGTGATTAGATTAGATTAGAGCTGGAGCCCAGAGAGCGACAAAGACCTGACAACATGAGACACAATCTGATTCCTCCTGCAACAACCCCAACAGGTTCAGACTCAGAGTCAGAATCAGAATCAGAATATATTTATAATTCACATCAATGTGTATTTATAATTTCTCTCACTGTATTGTCTTTCAGTATTGCTATTCAGTACATTACATTTTAAGACATTTCCTTATAAAATTGTTTTTTTTTGGTCTCACTTTATGAAAAAAATTGATGATGAGACTCAATCTATAGTGAATTCATTTTAGACTGAGGAATTTAAGTTTTCCTTTATTTCATCCATGAATATTAAGTAGGAAAATATGAATATAACACTTAGGAAAGTGTAGCAGTAGGAAAACTATGACCATAACACTTAATAAATACATAAAATAAAACTACATTAAATCTAATAAATTGTTAAAGTGAAATGAATAGTGCAATAATTAATGAGCATGATATCTAGAGCTGTGTGTCATATGTACAAAAACATGTGGAGAATACTGTTGTAGTTCCAGTATGTATGGATATTATACATATTTTCAAATGTAGGCTTTTTTTTTTTTTTCCCAAAAACATCCAAATAAGACAGATATTTAAAATCTCAGGGTGGATTACAGTTCATTTTACAGGTGCAGTCCATGAGATAAGTGATTATCAATACATTAATCATTAAATGCAGGTAAAATTAAAAAAAAAAAAAAAGCTGATGGCCTGTAAATATCCAAAAGTGAAAATGAAGTGTGTACAGTGTGTAGCTATGTGCTTACACTGCCACCTGGTGGTACATCCATTACACTACAGGGTGACTTTACCTTCCGGACGCCTGTTTCACATGACCAGAAAAGGCATCTGTTCTTTTTTTCTCCACTGAATAACACTCGCCTCTCATGATGAAATCAGATTATTACCAGATGCACAGACAGACGCAGCCCCAGTCTATAATTTCTGCCTTTCTCCTACTGAATGTGTTGAAATGACGGAGAGAAATGCCTGAGAAAATCTGGCACGTTGTGTTTTTTTCTCTTTTACTCAGATGCTTCAAACTCTTCAATGCTTTCATTTTTTTACTCTCAGATGCTTTTATATGTTTTCATACTTAGCACTTCACACTTCATGTCCTTCTATAACCATTTCTGAACAAATGGATGAATAGATAGATGGATGATGGGTGAAGGAATGGATGAGTGAATGGATTGATGGATAGATGAATGATGAATGGATGAATGAGTAACTGATGGATCAATGAATGAATAGATGTATGAATGAATGGATATATGGATAGCTAGATAAACAGACAGATAGATAAATGAATGAGAAAATGAATGATGGACAAATGGAAGGATTTATTGATGGATGGATGGATGGATGGATGGATGGCTGAATGTGTGTGTATGTACATATGGATGGATGGATGAATGATTAAATGAATAAATGAAGTTATGCAATTTATACAGGTATAGAAACACTTGGAATGACAAACAGCATGTTTAAATTGATTAATGGATGGATGGATGGATGGCTGGATGAATGAATAAATAAATTTATGTAGTAAAAATTGTAGTAAATATGTAGTAAAAATTTATGTTATAAAATAATGTAGTTATTTATATAATAAATGTCACTTCTTACAGACACAGAAACACTTGAACACGTCTCAGTTAAAATGACAAACTGCATCTATAACAGCTTCCTTTCTTCTGATTGCTGTTAAAGTCAGAACTTCCACGTAAACGTCTTTCTGTTCTTTCCTCTGGAGAATAACTCAGGTTCAGCCGGGGAATGGAGACGAGTGCGGGCGTTGAGTGATCTGTAAAAGTAGCTCTCCGCATCAGCGATCCTGCATGTCCTTGTTTCCACAACACTTTCCTCACTTCATTAGTCTTGTAAAGGTTAAACCTTCGTCTCCGCTGAGGCTTCACCCGCAGCCGCTGGCTTTTTAATAAGCACTTTTTAGCAAACTGTAACCGGGTCTTTCAGGTCCTGAAGCCTCCCAGAGGTCTGGGTCTTAAAAAAAAAAAAAACTCTGAGGAGGGACATGCAGGTATTTTGTTGTTATTATTATTATTATTATTATTATTATTATTATTATTATTATTGTTATTTTTATTATTTCCACTTGTATTTGCAGACTAAAAGGGGAGTGTCTTTGAGCCCATAGATAGAAATGTGGGCGTGTCATTGTGTGTGTACATGGAAATACAAGCGGCTCTGAGCTCTATCCATAGATAGAAACAAGAAATCTATAGCCAATAATCTATGAAATATGAGCAGGTCTGTGCTCTTAGAACTACAGATGGGAATGTGGGCGTGTCTTATATAAGTCCATTATAGAAGTCTTCAGATAGAAACAATGAATCTATTGCCTTTGGCATATATAGACCACAAGTGGTGTATCTTTGAGTCGATATATAGAAATGTGTGTGTCCAAGAGTGTGTATATGGAAATATAAGGGGCTCTGTGCCTTTAGTGGATGGGGCGTTTAAAACTTTAGCTAGGAATGTGGGTGTGTCTCATTTAAAATCCTTATATGGGAATGTTGTAGTAAAATTAAAGAATTTATGGCCCCTGGTATATGTAGACCATAAGAGGCATGTCTTTGGGCCCATATATGGAAATGTGGGTGTGCCATTGAGTGTGTGCATGTAAATATGAGTGGACGTGCCTTCGAAACTATAGATGAGAATGTGGGCGTGTCTTATATAAGTCCATATATGGAAGTCTTCAGGTAGAGACAATGAATTTACTGCCTTTGGCGTATATCGGCCACAAGAGGTGTTTCTTCATGACCATATATGGAAATTTGCGTGTGTCATTGAGTGTGTAAATGGAAATACGAGCAAGTGGACATGCCTTTAATACCACTGATAGGACTGTCTTTTATTCCATTTATGGAAGTCTTCAGGTAGAAACAGTAAGACGCCACATGCAGGTTAAACCACTGAGTCGTCTTCACTCCCAGCACTGGATTCTTAGGGACACTCGGTAGTGTGCAGCAGTTAGGGGTTAAGGGACTTCTTGTGTTTTCATCCCCATACTGAGTTATTAAAAAGGGCCACGGAAGTATTGCTGAGATTCACATTTTCTATTCCTGCTCCATTATCCATCTATCCATCCATCCATCTCCTCGTTCTGTGTCTGTAACTTGAGCATTCACTCTCTCGCTCTCTCTCATTTTTTTCCCTGCCACTAAATAATTCAAATCGTTCAGCCTTGAAGCTGACAAACGCTTTACTTCTGGGGTGCAAACTGAAACCTCACCGTCTGTTAAATCTCAATCTCTCAGTCTGTTCACACCGATGTTTAAAAAGACAAAGAGAAGCCACTTTTAAAAGTTTGTACACCCCCCCCTTAGATGAAAAACTGTAAATGTACGTCAAAAAAACAGAAAAAAGAACAGAAAAATTTGAAAAATAACCAGAGATTTGTTATTAAATGAATGAATTAATCAATTTATTTATTTTTGGTTGTTCATTTCTTTACATCTTTGTTTGTTTAAAGAATGAAGGAATCAGTTCATTAATCTGTTTTTTGTTTTTTCATTTATTTATTTTTTCTTGTTCAATATTTATTTATGTAGTAAGTAAATCTATCTATCTATCTATCTATCTATCTATGTATCTATCTATCGATTGATTTGCTTGCTTGCTCACTTTGAAAATCGTTCTTTGTAAACCAAAGTTGAATCATATGTATGTTTTGTGGTGTGTGTGTGTGTGTGTGTGTGTGGGATTAGTCTACTTTACAACAATATCTGTAATAATACACAACTATGCCTTGGTCAAAAAAAAACATTTTAGGTACTTTGTGTCATTTTTATTATTGAATCATTAAAATGTATTGTTAAAATTATTTTTGCAAATGTTCTGAAAATAAAAAAATTGGAAAAAACAGCCACTGGGCTGCTTTTATCACGCAAAAAAAAGAAGAAGCTAATGCTAATCTAATGGGCAGCAGCAGTCCAGCTGCAGTTTTCCACGTTGAACAGCAGGGGGCAGCGCAGCCAGCAAAGTTCACCCTGAAACATGTTCATCATCAACTCTCTGGCTTTCACATGTTCAGAACTAATCTGTAATCTCTCTTATTAAGGAGAGGATTTAGAGACACCTGAAGAGGTACGGAGTTCAGTCAATATTCAGGATAAAGCTGCGGTGATGGAGAAAATACGTCTGTCATTAAACTCTCATACTTTTCTATAAATAATTCTTCTACGTATGCGTTATTAGTGATCACACGTCTCGCTTGCATGACATTAAGGAGACGTCTGTGTGAGATTTCTATAAAACGACATAATAAACATGTTATAACTCAGATATATGGAGCCTCTATATTGCGTATATTTAATATAATAAAGAGTTTATTACTACGATATATAAATGTGCCATTGGATTGAGATGGTGGTGATTATTTTTCTATAACAGAAATGTTTTGCTATAAGAGCAATCATTGATATGGTGAAATTTTCTGTAAGGAGATGTTTATGTAACATTTATGGAAGGAGTCTCCAGTGTCAGCGTTTTGTAACAGTCAGACGTAAAGCTGTAACTAAGTTTTCTCACATCTTTTTTGAGACAGACTAGTTAACACTTTTTCAGGTTCTCTGTAACAACAAATGATGAGTTGCGTATTGTTTTTTTGTCTTATTAACTTCATGAGAGAGAAAAAAGAGAAACCGGATGAGGGAACGACTGTTTACAGCTGCTATAACATAAGTGATAACACTTAAACCTCATTAAACTTCGTCACTCAATATTTTTTTTACACTAATGGCACAATGTTTACTTTTAAAGCTCTGAAATAAAAGTGACCCTCATGATCATATAGATGTATAGAATGTCGATAGCTAGCGCGCTAACGCGTACAGTGTATCTGTAGGTATGATAGTGACTTTAAATAAAAATAAAAATGTGAAAAGAATGAAAGTGTGAGGTTAAATGTGTTTATTGTTGTCTGATTTGGACGCAGACTAGCACACACTGACTCACGTAAAGGTCACACGGTGACGATGTCTTCGTTGTTAGGACTGTCACGACTGATCACGAGCGGTTTAAAACCCACTCTGACTAATCCGAGCTGATTGGCTGTTTGTGATCAACCGAGTCGCTCCGATGATGTTTGTGACAAATCGATCTCTCCGTATTCACGTTATTTTTATCCTGCGACTGCATGTGGCTCGGAAGTGGTTACAAATCCTACAGATCTCGAACAACAGATGCAAGATGTGCGACAATGTTCTTGTTCTTGTTAAAAGATATACATTTTTTTAATCAAGCCTTCTGAAACATCCTTTCATGTGATCTATCTCTTTCTTATCTCTTCTGCTTCGAACCGGTTTGCTATCGGGATGATAATGGAGCTGCAAAACAACATAACGGCTTCCTGCTGCGTTCACATTCGATTTACTTCGACATTCCTGCAGCTCGGCCATGTTTACAGGACGCTCTCCAGCCTGCAGGAAAGAAAGGAACAATTTAACAGAATACACTGTTAAAAAAAATGCATTTTTGCGTTACTCTGAGTCAACTGGAATGCTGAAGTGCTGGACAGGAGAGTGACCTTGTTGTATACACACCTGGACACGTGACTGGAATATTTTCTACTTCTATAACTATAGATATAACTATAGGAATCAATTTTTTAACAGCTCACTATGTATTTTAATTTAGATTTTTTAAAAAAATAATAATAAATTTTTTAAAATTAGTATGTATTTTTTTAAAGCAGCGATGTGTAACTTTTTTAGTCATAGTGAGTAACTTTTTTAAAGCTGCAGAGCAACTTTTTTAAGCGGCCATGTGTAATTTATTCTTTGAAAGCAGTAATGAATAGTGTTTTAAAGAAGTAGTGTGCAACTTCATTTAAAGCAAAATGTATAAAAAATTTAAAACAGCAAGTGCTTATTTTTTTTAAAGCAGTAGTGTGCAAACTTTTAAAGCAGAAATGCGTAACATTCTTTTAACAAAGAAAACCATGTAAGCGTTGATGTGATGGTCTTTTCTGTAAGGAGACATTTATAGAGTTGAGAACAGGAACTAACTTGTTTCGTGGACTTTCCACGACATTAAATGTAACAAGAAATGGATAAAATGTATGATATATTGTTCTTTAATAAATAATGAATTGCATCACACCACCCCTTGTTGTTTATTTTCCTTTACCAGCACACCCTGAAGTGTTTTATTCCTTTATTATCAGACAGCTCATTGATGCATTGATGCATGGACAGTATATGGTTTTATAATCGAAGAGCTATATAGATGTTTAATAACGTGCTTTTACGTTTTAATACCACGAGTTTCTCACGTACTCCAGTTAGCACGCCAGTGTATTGCTAATGCTGATGCTGTGTGTTTGTTTCATGGCCAGTGCTAATTGCTTGGAGTGAAAATGATAAATATGCTAATCTATCCGTGCTCGAAAAGGTGCTGAAGGTTTTAGACACAATCACAGCATGTTTTTTTTAACACATCAGGTGAAGCTCATCACAGGTTTACATACACCGGAGTGTGTGAGTCAGATTCAGCAGAAAACATTTAATTAGGAGGAAGTCGTAAATCTGTGTGTTAATTAAAGCTGGAGAGAGTCACAGATCTGAAATAGTGAAATGTTTTATAATCGTAACGTCACAGAACTCACTCTGTGCTGGAGACTGAGCAGATCTGCACAGCCATGATGTTTCTCTTCCTTCCTCCATGTTAGTCTCAGGGAAGGGGGCGTGGCCTCTGTACTAGCTAATGTCTTTTGTCTTTTGAGTCGGTCAGTGTCAGTGAAGGAGGTGTGGCCTCTGTACCATCAGTCACAATGAAGAAGGCGTGACCTCTGTACCTGTCCATCATTCTGAAGGAGGCAGAAGTGTGTAAATTTTTTAAATGATGTTTGAGCAGTAATGCATCCTAAAACCTCCTTGCATAATCTTTTTAGTGGTAATGCATACATTTTTAGAACAGCAATGCGTAATTTTTTTCTTTTTTAAACAATAGTGTGAAACATTTTAAGCAGTAATGCATTTTTAAAGGTGTAGTGCATAATTTTCTTTATTAAACAGCAATACGTAAATCTTTCTTTAAAAAGCAGCAGTGCAAAAATGTTTTAAAGCAGCAATGTGTATATTTTTCTGTAACCCATTTGGATTTGGAGGATGCATACATCATCATGTACTTTCAGTCTTGTTAACATCACAATAAACATCACAATATGTTGAGATAACTTGATTGATCGGGCTCCTCAAGGGTTGAAATCAGACAGAAGGAGGCGTGGCCTCTGTGTCCATCGGTTACAGTGAAGGAGGCGTGCCCTCTGTGTCCATCGGTTACAGTGAAGGAGGCGTGGCTTTTTATCACATAATATATTTCACTGAATCTCACAGCTCTAAATCTTGGATTGGAGCATCAGAGAGATATTTCAGAAAACTTTCTGGTTAGTACATAATTCCCATGACCTTGCCTTCCTCTGATCTATTTTTGGAGTGAAGGTGGTAAAAGTGTCTCAGGAGTGAGGAAGTGAAGATGCAGCGTTCTCCAAAAGCAGTTTTTTCCTTCGGGAGGGCTCGGGACGAGATTCACACGGAGCGATCCATCATAACGGCCGCCGAGCTCCTTACACACGATCAGTCATGGAACATGTAGAACAGAGAGGCTAAGGAGGATCCAGTGCAGTCTTACTTACACACCCTTACACACACACACACACACACACACACACACAGTGCTGGTTCTTGCTATAAGTGGTCCCTTAGAGTCCCCCAGACCACCAGGGGGTGCCATGATTTTTAAAATAAAAATAGTGTGCAAAAAAGCACACTTTATCATTTGGGGAAAAGGTTTGTGTATCTGGGAGTCACACGGCGCCCCCTTGTGGTGTGAAAAGAATAGAAACTGCAATTTATTTAACTAAATTATGTAACTAACGTAACTAATGAAGAAGCAGCGATTATGAAACATACGTGTCTATCTTGGGTAGAAAAATGCAAAAAGAAAAAAAAAAAACACAAGAAATTAATGATAATTTGTCCAGAGTCCACTTTCATGCTTCCCCTTGTTGATTTAATGGAACACGTGAGTGGCTAGCTACCTAATATCTAGAGGAAGAAGTTTTTGGCAACACACATTAATGTATTCATGTATTTTCTGTCATTGAATTTTGGCGATATTGTTGACCAATCGACAATCTGCACTATTTCTAGCTCCGCCCACACGTCCTGACTTAATCATATTAAGTATTTTATTCATGCATTTATTTATTTATTTATTTATTTACATATGAAAATATATCAGGGCTGGAGCTGCTGAGTAGGAATTCCATTGGATGATGGAAAAACGTACCCACAAAAGTGCAAAAAAATAAAAATAAAATTAAATTAAATAAATTAAAAAAAAGACTTCTTATAATTTCTAATCGAAATCTAATTTTATACAGTATAATTACATAAACTGTCACCTACCCCCACCTCATTCATTCAAGCCCCGCCCCTTTTTGCCCTGATGGTCACTAAAATACAAATCAGCCATAACCGAACAATATTCCGAACAATTCCTTATTTTTTGGCATATTTCATGCTCAGACAGTGAATTACAGGACAGACAGAGCTTTTGAACAGGAATAAACCCGAGCTGTTTGCTATTTACTCTGCATTTACAAGTTCAATCCATGTGTGCGTTCTACAGCTACGCCGCATGAGCACATAAAACGTGATTCAGTTCTGACCTTGAAGTTCATCTTTAATAAACTGGTTCTTGGTGGCGTCTAATATAGCACGAGTCACATGCTGATGGATAATGAGAAAATAACTCTGCGGTAAAATTAAAGCATTTCATCACTGAATTATTAAAGTACATTTCATCTGAATTATTGAAACCTTTTCTAGGTGGAAGAATTCAGAGTAAAGGTTTAGTTCTGTCCGTGATTTAAGCAGCGTCGAGTCTTCGAAATGTTCTTCTGCCTCAACACTGCAGTTTGGCTAATAAACGTGGCACTGATGCTGATGCTGATGGGTTTCAGTGCTAAAAGGCTAACATCTGTCATCTCTCAGGCTACACGTTAGCTCATTAGCATGCATGATGCAGCTTCAGCAGCTACAAACTGAATGTAAAAATTGATCCGTTAAGGAAAATGAACATCATAGACTTCTATAAGTGTAATACAAATACAAACTGGAGGCCAAACGAAACATGTTCTGTGTTGGTCCTAGGGTTAAATTTAAAAAAAAAAAAAAAAAAAAACCCAAAACAAAACAAAACAAAAAAACCCCACAGTTTGCCATGTTACCTAGAAACCACAAAAAAGGGTAAACTCCTTTGTTCTGAAGATTTCGGAAAACATAAAGTTACAGCTTTACCACTGACATTGGAGACTCCTTCCATAAATTAAATAAAATATACATCTCCTTACAGAAAACATCACCATATCTATGATTTTTAATCTGTTTATGTGGAGGGTCCACTGTACATGAATGAGCTGTTACTATAGAAACAATAACGTATTCGAACAAGTGCATTAATATAAACTTGCACTACTGTCAGAGAAAATGAATCACTAACCAATCAGAATCCAGAATTCCCCAGCACTGTGGTATAGAGTGTAAGTAACATGTCCCGGTTTGTGCTATTCTTCACAAATATATTCTGGCTGCAACAGAGTTAGCTAAATAGTTAATAACTTTATAATTTATGACCTAATTTTCAGCATTGCATATAGTTTGCATTTAAAAAGGACGGGCACTGCTCATGTTTCCCAGAACGCTAATTTGGATATATGCTCTTGTCAAAAAAATTTACCGCACAGAAATTCCTCTCATTGCACTTCTCCAGGATCAGCAAATCTACCCTCGGTTAGTCGTTCCCTGCTCCAGATTTGCTGACGCTCTCTGTGTGAGTTACCCAGTAAAATGTTCTCCCGGAAAATCAGCCCGGTTTTATAGCATCCTCCGTCGTCGTTAAGGCTAGTGGGGCACGTAATTAACGATTCGGAATGAGACAGATAAGCGAGCGCAATGACGGTCTCATTTCTCTGACTGAAAAGCCGACCCCTGGAATTTAATTACTAATACATGAGCTTTAATTGAACTTCTGTCTGAGTGCATGCCCGGAGTAATTAAAATGTGACTGAGATATGCTTTAAGTTAATCAGAGAATCTGTGCCCTATTATGAAAAAGCGAAGATGGAGACAGGAGGGATTAGATTTTGAGGAAGGAGCACCGCAGTCATCAGCGAGGCCCTGGGTATCCAATCTCAGTGTTAACGCCATCTATCACATCCCCCAGGCAAACATTTTATCTCCTGTGGTGCTGCGAGCCCGTTTAGTGGATGATTAAAAATGAATTTTATTAAACAATATATCAGAGGTCTTCAGTCCAAATCCCTGAGAGTCTCCAGAAAGTGCGGTTTTGAACTGCTGCAGCTCCCATCGTGCTGCTCATCATCACCTGGAGCTGGTTACAAACTGACACAGGAAGGAAATATTGGATGTGCAGAGTGTGTTTGTGGGTTGGATTAAAAAAACAAATTACGTATGAACACACCCAAAACGGCTAACAGGAGACGTGAAGGCGAAGTGGTGCTGGAATAAAGTGCACAAATTCCGTAATTACGTAAGCATAAGTGCAAGTGCTTGGCTATAAAAATGCTTTATGCATCTGTGCTTTTAAAGGTAATACACATATTGATTAATATTTCAGGAATTATTTGGTTTAGAGGCGTATTTTAAACTGTCTTGTTGCAAAATCCACTCACAGTTTAGCAGTAAAAAAGTACAGTAGATGTTTGGATGATAATCCAAACAAAATATCAATTTATTTAATTAGTGGTTAATTTTTAAGGTGTAAAGTAGTTGTACTATAACCAGCAGGCCCACAGCTTTCAAACAAGATCTTTTAACCAATCATATGTTTAGTTATTCAAACCCTACACCTCACCCTACTGAACAGAGATCGCAAGCTTGAATCCTGGCGATACGAAAGAGCAAAACTGGCCGTCCTCTCTGGGTGGGAGGGGTATAGTGTTCACACTAGCCAATCAGGAGCGTCCGTGAGGTCATGTATTCGGAAGAGGGTGGATAGCGCTTTCCTCCGAGTGTGTTACGCTGCCCTGTGATGCAGCATGAGCAGCAGTTGCTGCCGTTAGCTTCACGTGTCTCTGAGGATGACACGTTCTTTACTCAGGTTAAAGTATGACAAAATTACAAACTGCCAAAGTGTGAAAGTAATAAAATGAAATGAAATAAAATGCTTCAAATCGCCCTGATTTCCCAATATTTGTTTCTGAGTATTTTCCAGTATAAAGGAACTAAGCAATGTGGAGACACTTCAACTAAGTAAGAAACAAAACACTACATCGTGGTGTGATGCCGGACCACTAAGGTTGATTCATTTCCTATAACAGCACACCCTAAAGTGTGCTGTTTCTCATATAACAGAAATTTTCCAACAATTACAACTTTCTATTTATTCATGAATTTATGAACAGACGTCTTGGGATTTGAACCCACAACCTTCCGGTCATTAGCGTAACACTGAGCCGGCTCTGTCTTGACTCAGCTTAAAGTGGCTACAGCAATAAAACTTAAACCTCTTTCACATTTTAAATGTTTATCGATTTTCATTAAACTGCAATAACATGCACTAACACACTCTGATATAACAAGCTCATAATAATTACAGCTTAAACACGTACTGATATTGATATTATATTAACACACTAAAGCATTTATGATTCACTCCAAGCTTTATTATGTCGGATAATTATGCCCTGATCTGAAATGTTTATCACAATAATTGTTTCATTCAATCCAATAAAACTTTAATTTTCCACAACGGGTAATTCATTCCAGACAGGCTTTAAGAACGCAAAAAAGGTTTTTAAATATCTCTAATATCATGTGATAATAATTTAACCACATTCTCTAATTAGGGATCTAAATGTGCATCTGCATTTCTGTAAAACTGAGTTGTGACAATGTCTACTGTTAAAAGTGCTGTAAAAATAAACTTTAAATGAATTCAATAAACTACAACATTTTAAAAGAAATTTTTATTCTATATTTTCAACTTCCTCTAGAGTTGAAGATGAATATGCTTTTTAAAGCAGTGCAGAAATAAACAAATAAATAACTATGTAAATAAATGTATATATAAATATATAAATATATATATCTGTAAATTGGACTTTTTCTGTTTCTTTTTAAAAGACTTGTTAGAATTGTGACATGGACAATAATTGTGAAAATAACACATTATAATGAAAATATTGCATTTTAGAATTTTATTTCTCTCTTAATATGTAGTATTTTATGTAAACCTGACAAAAGAAATGTAATAAATAAAAAGAGTAAACAAGAAAATAATTATTATTAATTATACAGGAAAATAAAAACAACTACAAACAAACAGACAAAAGTAACACATAAATACTAAAAACTCTGAAAACTTCTTCTGAGTAGAACATGACGGAGTGCTGATTTTCTTTTGGAGTAGCCACGTTGTATTTTATGGTGTGTTCTTTACGATATAACCCCTTATCATCACATACACACTTGTTACATTACAAACACCTCTTCATATCTAATTTTACGTATTTAATTGAACCTCCTCGCAAAGCGCCGAGTGCCTCCGAGCGCCTCACGGGGGCCGGGTGCGGTTCTGTGAAGCTGTGAGCATTTATATTGATCAATGGAGCAAATTAGGATTCAGTGCTGAGCAGATTACAGGAGTGATGTGATCTTCTGCTGAAGGCTTTTCAGTGTAAATGTCTTCCTCCAGCTTTGCGCTCAGACGCCACAGAGCCGCATGCTGCATCCAGCACCTGGCTCCCGGACGCGCAGGAGTAAAGGGCTCCTCCCATCAGACAGGCTGAAAGGTCACCTTTGATTTGCTCAGGCTGCTGCCGCTGAACAGAATCCTGCCTGGGGAATATATGAAAAAACAAGAAGAACAAACAGGTCTTGGTTGTTGAAATTCTCTGAATGAGCAACGGATCAGCGTGGGTCAGCGCTCCTGCGGTGGCGTAACCTTTAATTCGGTCAGACAGAGACGGAGGACGAGCAAGCCGTGGGTCTGATCAAAGCCCGGGCGGACACGTCTCATTCAGACAGAGGTGGAGATGAGTGTTTGGTGGGAAGGATGGTGGAGGTCGGTGGAGGTGTGAACACCAATTGCAGAGGTTGTGCTGACAGATTAGATATAAAAAGAGCAGCAAATGGTGTCGCAGATTTAACCCGCGACCTCTCACCAGCAGCAGCTGTAATTGGCTGTATGATAAATTTAGAAAGAGAGCGCAGCAGTGTTCAGATTTATGTCTAGCACCTTAGTGATATCATTTTAACTGACTGATGGTGACATTTATTTTGCAGTGGTGAAATTAACCCTATTCACAGAAATAGACTCTGATCTAATTACATTTATGTTGTATAGCACTTTTAACACTGGACAATGTCGCAAAGCAGCTTTTCAGAAATCCAGATGTGACAGTGGCGAGAAAAAGTCTCACAGAAGAAACCTTGGGAGGAAACTGTAGATATACTGTACAAAACCAGACTTTCACATTACTGAGCACTGTATTTAGCTCAGCTTTGTGGTGTGAGAACACCGTGAAAGATGCACGTCGTGTGTTAGCCTGCATGTCTAAAAATCTTCTACCTGCACAATGACATGCCATGCATCCACTGAGTGTTGGTACTAAAGCAAATAATAATTAAAAAAAAAACAGTAAAGCACGAACCATGCTTTATTGTTCATTTATTGACCACCTGTCCACCATTTTGCCAACCTGAGAACACAAAAGTATATATACACACACATGGTGCCCCAAAAGTCTCCATACATAGGGAAAATTAACACTTTTTAGCAAAAGGTCTTCCAAAATGTTTCATATTTAGTTTATATTATCTATCTATCTATCTATAGGTTTTCAGATAGCCTTTAAGAATGCCTTTGATAAAAGAAGAACATACTGAAATCATTCTCATGGCTGGATCGGGAAGCTGTCAGAAGATTGCGATGGATATGCTATTACATGCACTTCACCAGATGTGTTAACACGAGTTCATCATGAGTGGGAGAGATGACTGTGTGTGTTTACAAAGAAATGCCAATCATGTAGAGGATGTTTTGTATACATAAAGTTACAATTGGCTAAAAGTGTTAATTTGGACGTAATTTGGAAGCAAATGGGTGTAAGTGCAAACTGTTTAGTAACAATCAAAAGCAAGTATAGGCTAAAATTCAGACAAACAAAGCAAAACCAAAAGTCAAAAATTCAAAATCACAAACAGAGAAAATAAAAATGCTCAGAAAGGCATGCTGGAATGGCAAAACCAGGCAAAAGTAGGTGGTGAATGAGGTGGTATAAATACACAGAAGGGGTAACTGAGGGTTAACAGGAAACAGGTGAGCTCAATAGACAGGTGTGTGTGAGAGAGATAATATCCGGGCTGGATTGGATTGTGGATTCATGGTGACGCTCAGATTGATGGTGGATTAATATGGTTAGTAGTCGCTAGTGGGTGTGGTTATATTACTAAAGGGCGTGGTTATACTGCTAGTGGGTGTGGTTAGATTAGATTGGTAGCACTGACAGCCATATGCAATTGAAACTGATAAGAATTGTGCTCATCAAATGCACACAAAAAACTACCCCATTTTTCTACACAATTTTAATCACCATTTCACAAATACCAGTTAGTTCCCCTCTAACACACAACAGCTACCAACCAGGAAGCAGAGAGCGAGCAAGTGCTTACATTTATATGTATATATACACTGTATGGCCAAGAGTTTGTGAACACCTGGCCATCACACCCATATGTGCTTTTTGAAAATCTCATTATAGATTTACTCCCCCTTTTAACCTCCACTCTTCTGGAAGGCTTTCCACTAGATGTTGGAGCGTGGCTGTGGGGATTTGTGTTCATTCAGTGGAAAGAGCATTAGTGAGGTCAGACGCTGATGTTGGGATGTCGAGGAGGTCTGGGGTTCAGTCGGTGTTCCAGTTCATCCCAAAGGTGTTCAGTGGGGTTGAGGTCAGGGCTCTGTGCAGGACACTCGAGTTCTTTCACTCCAACCTTCACACACCATGTCTTCATGGAGCTCGCTTTGTGCACAGTTGCATTGTCATGCTGGAACAGGTTTCAGCCTCTTAGTTCCAGTGAAGGGAAACTGTAAAGCTACAGAATACAAAGACATTCTATACAACTGTGTGCTTCAGACTTTGTGGTGACAGTTTGGGGAAGAAGCATATATGAGTGTAATGGTCACACATACTTTTGGCCATATAGTGTACATATGAAGCAATAAATTGCAACGATCCATTTCTCCACAATCATAACTAGGATGCCATTGAATATATGAACCAAAAGAAAAAAACTGACAATGTTTCACAGTAGTTGTGAGAATGTTTGAGTCGCCTTATCTCTCACTCTCATTGATTCTCCACATTCTGCTCACGGTGAGGGAACGACTGTTTATAGCTGCTATAATGTAAGTGAGAACAGCAACTAACTTGTTTGAACGTGCAACATGGTTAGGAATATTTATGTGCATGACTAATTCGGGTTTATTCTCACACACCACGTCCCCTGCACAACAGCAAAAATCACAGGCTGCTGGTGTATGGAGTGGATTAAAAGAGGCTGAAGAAAAACATCTGCAGGTAAGAAAGTCACGTATTGTTGACTCTTATCGACAAGATGGAAAAGATACCGGAGCTTTTTATCCCCCAGGACGCGACCCGTGATTTAACACTGACATTCAAACCTCTGCTTTTCCGATTCGGGAATTTGGTGATGACCTGACGTCTCGCTCTTGTGGTGAGTGGCATTTAATGATTTTATCCGCATGATGCAGCGTTTCTCTGCAAATATCACAAAACAAAAAAAAGCAAGCAAACACAAAAGCAAGCAGCAGCTAAAGGAAATTACTATTCAGTCCGCAGCAGTGTTTAGCCTCAGATACCCTCGAATATTCTCAGAATAAAACTGCATTTATTTTATCATCAAATGCTACTATAAGAAATCACTTAGATTTTAGACACTTCAAATGTTTTGTTTTACATTTGTTACATTTGTCACATGAAGTGTATGTGCTGATTTTCACATGATTTTTGTTTAAACAAATGATTCGTTTATTTTCAGATGTGATTTTCTTACATCTCATGTATTGTTCATATGATGTCATCTGTCCAATTTCAGGGCATAACTTGGGGAACTGCACTTTCACATGTGTTTCACATCTGATCATTTTCTCATTCACATAATCACGTATGAAATGGATGTAATTTTTGCTTAATTTTTTTGTCCATGTGAAATGTCTGTTTTCTCTGCACCTCCATTATATCACATTATGATTTTATCCCTGGTTCCTCTTTGTTATAGCTGACAGAACCATCAAGCGCTCTAATCACTGCCTTGGTGCTCGAAATAAGAACTCGACAGGATGAGCAGGTCTGACTGATGGCCGGAGCCTTAAACCATATCCACTATATTTTTGTTCTGCCTGATCCACAGCATTTGCTCATTATTTCTCAGGAAGCAACCACAGATTTAAACTCAGAGCTACAGAATCACAAAATATGCACAATAACAAGAGTCTATTTCTGTTAACAAGTGAGAACACTGTTCTACTGTAAACCCTGTGCTCTGGGGCAATAACATCGCTGCCACCATTACAGCTACTTCCTGTCAGTTTCCATCAAATAGCCCAAAAGCCATGTGTAACCAGCACCAGTACTGGCTGGTTCTGTTTGGGTTTTAGACCTCTCTATAGAGGAAGGAATGGGAAGGTTCTGGAAATAAAAAGTTCTATAAATAAAAGATTATGGAAATAGAGAACCCTGGAAATGTAAGGGTCTGGAAGTTTAAGGTTCTGGAAATACAGATACACCAACTGTAGCTCTGAGATGGGACGCAATTTGCATCTTTAATAGTTTCCTGCTACATGCAGCATCGAGGTTCATCTTTGAATGTCGGCAGAACCGGTGAACATTAGCGAGCTGTTAGCGTGCCACAGCGAACCAGCTGTTTCACTCAGACGCCTCCTAACACACCCTGCAGAGTTCTCGATCAAAGGGCAATGAGCGGCGTACAGGCGAGGCCGACAGAACAGCGTGTGCTTCCTCTGTTTCACGACTGGTTGACTCGTCTGAATAATTCACGAGTGCGGTCCTGCTGTCCACGCTCCGGCCTTTATAAAGCACATGGAGGTGGTGCAGTTTTGCGGCGCTGAGACCGAGGGTAGAGAGTCAGCCATATTAATAGATGTATACACTGTTCACATGGCTGCATGTCTTCATCTTTCTTCACTCACGTCTGCTGTCTGAATGTCAATGAAGCTCATTGTGTGGAGGGCAGATCTTCTATTTCATTAAATTGCTCCTCAGTATATTGCTCTTTCTCAGGGATAATGCAGAGATCAAAGCGACATTTCCACACACTGCATCCTTCTGCCTTGTCTCTCTTCCTACTTTCTTCTTCTTTCATGCAGTATAAAAATTTATATATTATCAGACTGATTTTGAAGTCTTAATCCTTTCACATATCTGTACATAGAATGAATAATAAATGTGTAAATAACTAATAATATTCTACACTCTCTCTACACCCTCTAGTGTAGAGGGTGTGGTGTAGAGAGTGGTATAGTGTAGAGGGTGTGGTGTAGAGGGTGTGGTGTAGAGGGTGTAGTTTAGAGAGTGTGGTGTAGAGGGTGTAGTGTAGAGAGTGTGGTGTAGAGGGTGTGGTGTAGAGAGTGTGGTGTATAGGGTGTGGTGTAGAGAGTGTGGTGTAGAGGGTGTAGTGTAGAGGGTGTGGTGTAGAGGGTGTGGTGTAGAGGGTGTGGTGTAGAGAGTGTAGTGTAGAGGGTGTGGTGTAGAGAGTGTGGTGTAGAGAGTGTGGTGTAGAGAGTGTAGTGTAGAGGGTGTGGTGTAGAGGATGTGGTGTAGGGAATGTGGTGTAGAGGGTGTGGTGTAGAGGATGTGGTGTAGGGAATGTGGTGTAGAGGGTGTGGTGTAGAGGGTGTGGTGTAGAGAGTGTAGTGTAGAGAGTGGTATAGTGTAGAGAGTGTAGTGTAGAGAGTGTAGTGTAGAGGGTGTGGTGTAGAGGATGTGGTGTAGGGAATGTGGTGTAGAGGGTGTGGTGTAGAGGATGTGGTGTAGAGGGTGTGGTGTAGAGGGTGTGGTGTAGAGGGTGTGGTGTAGAGAGTGTAGTGTAGAGAGTGGTATAGTGTAGAGAGTGTGGTGTATAGGGTGTAGTGTAGAGGGTGTGGTGTAGAGAGTGTGGTGTAGAGAGTGTAGCGTAGAGGGTGTGGCGTAGAGGGTGTGGTGTATAGGGTGTAGTGTAGAGGGTGTGGTGTAGAGGGTGTGGTGTAGAGGATGTGGTGTAGGGAATGTGGTGTAGAGGGTGTAGTGTAGAGAGTGGTATAGTGTAGAGGGTGGTATAGTGTAGAGGGTGTGGTGTAGAGAGTGTGGTGTAGAGAGTGTGGTGTAGAGGGTGTAGTGTAGAGGGTGTGGTGTAGAGGGTGTGGTGTAGAGGGTGTGGTGTAGAGAGTGTGGTGTATAGGGTGTGGTGTAGAGGGTGTGGTGTATAGGGTGTGGTGTAGAGGGTGTGGTGTAGAGAGTGTGGTGTAGAGGGTGTAGTGTAGAGAGTGTGGTGTAGAGAGTGTGGTGTAGAGGGTGTGGTGTAGAGAGTGTGGTGTAGAGGGTGTGGTGTAGAGGGTGTGGTGTAGAGGGTGTAGTTTAGAGAGTGTAGTGTAGAGGGTGTGGTGTAGAGAGTGTGGTGTAGAGGGTGTAGTGTAGAGAGTGTAGTGTAGAGAGTGTGGTGTAGAGGGTGTGGTGTAGAGGGTGTAGTGTAGAGGGTGTAGTTTAGAGAGTGTGGTGTAGAGGGTGTGGTGTAGAGGGTGTGGTGTAGAGAGTGTGGTGTAGA
This sequence comes from Pangasianodon hypophthalmus, assembly GCF_027358585.1. Lineage (NCBI taxonomy): Eukaryota > Metazoa > Chordata > Actinopteri > Siluriformes > Pangasiidae > Pangasianodon > Pangasianodon hypophthalmus. The sequence continues at coordinate 1,434,490 of NC_069730.1, forward strand.
GGGTGTAGTGTAGAGGGTGTAGTGTAGAGGGTGTAGTTTAGAGAGTGTAGTGTAGAGAGTGTGGTGTAGAGGGTGTGGTGTAGAGGGTGTAGTGTAGAGGGTGTAGTTTAGAGAGTGTGGTGTAGAGAGTGTGGTGTAGAGGGTGTGGTGTATAGGGTGTAGTGTAGAGGGTGTGGTGTAGAGGGTGTGGTGTAGAGAGTGTGGTGTAGAGGGTGTAGTGTAGAGAGTGTAGTGTAGAGAGTGTGGTGTAGAGGGTGTGGTGTATAGGGTGTAGTGTAGAGGGTGTGGTGTAGAGGGTGTGGTGTAGAGAGTGTGGTGTAGAGGGTGTAGTGTAGAGAGTGTAGTGTAGAGGGTGTGGTGTAGAGAGTGTGGTGTAGAGGGTGTGGTGTAGAGGGTGTGGTGTAGAGGGTGTGGTGTAGAGAGTGTAGTGTAGAGGGTGTGGTGTAGAGGGTGTGGTTTAGAGAGTGTGGTGTAGAGGGTGTGGTGTAGAGAGTGTGGTGTAGAGAGTGTGGTGTAGAGGGTGTAGTTTAGAGGGTGTGGTGTAGAGGGTGTGGTGTAGAGAGTGTGGTGTAGAGGGTGTGGTGTAGAGAGTGTAGTGTAGAGGGTGTGGTGTAGAGGGTGTGGTGTAGAGGGTGTAGTGTAGAGGGTGTAGTTTAGAGAGTGTGGTGTAGAGGGTGTAGTGTAGAGGGTGTAGTTTAGAGAGTGTGGTGTAGAGGGTGTGGTGTAGAGGGTGTAGTGTAGAGGGTGTAGTGTAGAGGGTGTAGTTTAGAGAGTGTGGTGTAGAGGGTGTGGTGTATAGGGTGTGGTGTAGAGGGTGTAGTGTAGAGGGTGTGGTTTAGAGAGTGTGGTGTAGAGGGTGTGGTGTATAGGGTGTAGTGTAGAGGGTGTAGTTTAGAGAGTGTGGTGTAGAGAGTGTGGTGTAGAGGGTGTGGTGTAGAGAGTGTGGTGTATAGGGTGTAGTGTAGAGGGTGTGGTGTAGAGAGTGTGGTGTAGAGGGTGTGGTGTAGAGAGTGTGGTGTATAGGGTGTAGTGTAGAGGGTGTGGTGTATAGGGTGTAGTGTAGAGGGTGTGGTGTAGAGAGTGTGGTGTAGAGGGTGTGGTGTAGAGAGTGTGGTGTAGAGAGTGTGGTGTATAGGGTGTAGTGTAGAGGGTGTGGTGTAGAGGGTGTGGTGTAGAGGGTGTGGTGTATAGGGTGTAGTGTAGAGAGTGTGGTGTAGAGGGTGTGGTGTAGAGAGTGTGGTGTAGAGGGTGTAGTGTAGAGGGTGTAGTTTAGAGAGTGTGGTGTAGAGGGTGTGGTGTAGAGGGTGTGGTGTAGAGAGTGTGGTGTAGAGGGTGTGGTGTAGAGAGTGTGGTGTAGAGGGTGTGGTGTAGAGGGTGTGGTGTAGAGAGTGTGGTGTAGAGGGTGTAGTTTAGAGAGTGTGGTGATGAGGGTGTGGTGTAGAGAGTGTGGTGTAGAGGGTGTGGTGTAGAGAGTGTGGTGTAGAGGGTGTGGTGTATAGGGTGTAGTGTAGAGGGTGTAGTGTAGAGGGTGTAGTTTAGAGAGTGTGGTGTAGAGAGTGTGGTGTAGAGGGTGTGGTGTAGAGGGTGTGGTGTAGAGGGTGTAGTTTAGAGAGTGTGGTGTAGAGGGTGTGGTGTATAGAGGGTGTAGTGTAGAGAGTGTGGTGTAGAGGGTGTGGTGTATAGAGTGTGGTGTAGAGGGTGTGGTGTAGAGAGTGTGGTGTAGAGGGTGTGGTGTAGAGGGTGTAGTGTAGAGGGTGTGGTGTAGAGGGTGTGGTGTAGAGAGTGTGGTGTAGAGAGTGTGGTGTAGAGAGTGAGGTGTAGAGGGTGTGGTGTAGAGAGTGTGGTGTAGAGGGTGTAGTGTAGAGGGTGTGGTGTAGAGGGTGTAGTGTAGAGAGTGTGGTGTAGAGAGTGTGGTGTAGAGAGTGTGGTGTAGAGGGTGTAGTGTAGAGGGTGTGGTGTAGAGAGTGTGGTGTAGAGAGTGTGGTGTAGAGGGTGTAGTGTAGAGGGTGTGGTGTAGAGGGTGTAGTGTAGAGGGTGTAGTGTAGAGGGTGTGGTGTAGAGAGTGTGGTGTAGAGAGTGTGGTGTAGAGAGTGAGGTGTAGAGGGTGTGGTGTAGAGAGTGTGGTGTAGAGAGTGAGGTGTAGAGGGTGTGGTGTAGAGAGTGTGGTGTAGAGGGTGTAGTGTAGAGGGTGTAGTGTAGAGGGTGTGGTGTAGAGAGTGTGGTGTAGAGAGTGTGGTGTAGAGGGTGTGGTGTAGAGAGTGTGGTGTAGAGGGTGTAGTGTAGAGGGTGTAGTGTAGAGGGTGTGGTGTAGAGAGTGTGGTGTAGAGAGTGTGGTGTAGAGAGTGAGGTGTAGAGGGTGTGGTGTAGAGAGTGTGGTGTAGAGAGTGAGGTGTAGAGGGTGTGGTGTAGAGAGTGTGGTGTAGAGGGTGTAGTGTAGAGGGTGTGGTGTAGAGAGTGTGGTGTAGAGGGTGTAGTGTAGAGGGTGTAGTGTAGAGGGTGTGGTGTAGAGAGTGTGGTGTAGAGAGTGTGGTGTAGAGAGTGAGGTGTAGAGGGTGTGGTGTAGAGAGTGTGGTGTAGAGAGTGAGGTGTAGAGGGTGTGGTGTAGAGAGTGTGGTGTAGAGGGTGTAGTGTAGAGGGTGTGGTGTATAGGGTGTAGTGTAGAGGGTGTGGTGTAGAGGGTGTAGTGTAGAGGGTGTGGTGTAGAGGGTGTGGTGTAGAGAGTGTGGTGTAGAGAGTGTGGTGTAGAGAGTGAGGTGTAGAGGGTGTAGTGTAGAGGGTGTGGTGTAGAGGGTGTAGTGTATAGAGTGTGGTGTAGAGGGTGTGGTGTATAGGGTGTAGTGTAGAGGGTGTAGTGTAGAGGGTGTAGTTTAGAGAGTGTAGTGTAGGGAATGTGTTTGATGGGAAGAATTCCCAATTCATTAGACTGGGCTTCCTCAGGGAAAAACTCTGAGATCAAAGTGTGAGTCGCAGCGACTGTGTTATTCAGTGTGTGTGATATGATACATGGCAGTATTGGGTTAGAGTCGAGAGCTGACAGATACAATCCTCTCTGTCTCTCACACACTTCCTGTCTCTGCTTTCTGTTTCATGCACAACAGTTCAGTTACTGTTATACCGTTGTTACAGTTTCAAGTCACAGCATATTGTTCCTTAACATTTATTTATTTTTCTAATATATATTTTGCAGTACTGATATTGCAGATGCTTACAATGAGTAAAGGACAAACCTTAGCTGTCATATTTACATAATTATCTTAGCATAAATGTATACTTTTGTATACTGTATTTATCGTAAACTTCGACTATCAGCACAAGTGTTTTTTCAGCTATGTTTATGATGAGATTTAGCCTTGAAACTTGTGACGTACATTCCCTACCTGATTCCAAATATCATTTATCTGGATAAACACACATTCTCACTGGTCCAAATATTGCACACTTTGTCCAGGTTAGGACAGAATGGAAGCTGAAAGAGTCGACTCTAATTGGTGGGATGAGTGTGCTAAATGATCTGACTCACTGAGACCCAGAATTCCCATCACTGCAAACTAGCTGTTGAAGAACATTTCATTAAGTGTGTTGTGCTGTATGGTTCTCCACCATGGGAATATTGGGTACTGGAAATATAGGACGCTGGGAATATAGGATACTGGCAATATCAGGGACTGAGAATATAGCTCACTGGGAATATCAGGCATTGGGAATGTGAGATCCTGGGAATATAGGATACTGGGAATATCAGGGACTGGGAAGGTAGGATCCTGGGAATATTGTATGCTGGAAATAGAGTATCCTGGGGATATAGTATCCTGGGAATATGGGACCCTGGGAAAGTCAGGCACTGGGAATACACAGTAGAACAGTGGACATATGGGACCATAGGAATATCAGGCATTGTGATTGTAGGACACTTGAAATATAGGATCCTGGGAATATAGGACCTTGGAAATAAAGGACACTGGAAATATCAGGTACTGGGAATATAGCTCACTGGGAATATCAGGCAATGGGAAATGTAGGACCCTGGGAATATCAGGCACCGGGAATATACAGTAGGACAGTGGAAATATGGGACCATGGGAATATCAGGCACTGTGAATATACGACATTGGTAATATAAGATCCTTGAAATATTGGACACTGGAAATACAGGGCCCTCGGAATCTCAGGCACTGGGACTATAGGTCACTGGGAATATATGGCTCTGGGAATATAGGGCACCTAGGTCTTTGGAATTAAAACTCTGGGAACATAAGGAAGTTAAGTAGTGGGAAATCACAGAGTCGACAACATTTCCTGTTTATTGGTTAGACAGGAAATATGTTTTATGTCTCTTCTCTTTCAGAGGTTAGGAATGGTGCTTGTCCCTGGTTAATTTGGGTTTTATTTATTATTTTGGCTCCTGAAGCTCACATCAAACAAAGCAAACACAGTCTAGTCTTTATGTTGCAACCCAACTAAGACTGTGTGTAACGCAGTCAGTGCTGTATTTCTCAGCCTTGTGACCTTGTTCTTTACAGTTCTTTATTTTGTTTCTTGATTTTTTCCCCATCTGCTAGTTCTCTAGCCTTGTGTTTCTCTGGCTGTGACCTCGGCCAGCCTCGTCCCGGGTTTGTGATAATGGATTTGCCGGCATTAAAGCCGTCTGCCTGCTTTATGACCCCTGGCTTTGCTAACGACTCTGAGAAAAGCTGTAATAAAAACACTAAGACCCTGATTTACCACGATCCCAAATAAAGAGGCTAATTTGTGTGTGCAATCGAAAAAATTGTGTGTGCAATAAATGTAATAGAAATATCATAATTTCATCATAAAAACCTCATTATTTTGAGACATTTGAGATCCCACCCTCTATTTTGCATCAAATTGCATATTTATTCAGGCAAATATGCAAAAACTTGGACAAGTATTTTTTTTTAAAGACACATTTCTATGTAGAGATGTAGAGGTTTGTCTTTCATATATATATGTACATATACAGTATTATACCTATTATGGATGCATAAATATATATAAAACTACTGAAAAACCTACAGAAATTCAGTCGAATGTGAATTGGCTCAATCGCTTAATCTTGATTTAAATCTAACGGTGGTGCGAAATGTACTTTTAAAGATTTAAACCTCATGCCGAGTGAGTCTGAGTGGTCTCCTCATGTCTGGATGGAAAGACTGACACTTGAAAGCCCACCTGAGGTGCACTTGATACAGTCAAAAAAGAAATCATTCCCTGTTAATGATAATGTTCTGATCCAGTGGAAATGTTAATCGTGTGCAAAAGTGGTCCGTTCTCGGAAAATGTCAGTGCCACCCTCTCCATTATCCTTCCTGTAATTAAAAGACGCTTATGGACTCTTTTTTACCTTTTCTCTTACACAGGCCTTGTGATTTCTTTAAATGATTAAGCGTGTCATTGCTTGGACCCCTGAGTTGATGTGGAAGGTGCATTCTCTTTCTTGCTCTTTTCTAAGATTTACCTCTCTTCATTTAGAAAGTAGTGTGTCCTTTGTGTAAACACACAGAAGTTCACAAGGCAAAAAAAAGACAAAAAGTGCATCTTTTTATGGTACAGAGAAAACGCAAAGTGTGAACTCCTCTCGTCTTCAACGATAACACAGGTTTTTAATCGGTTTATGTGGAGTCCCAGTGAAGGAGCTGTTACTATAGAAACGATGTATTATATTATAACAATATAAACCTGTGATTTGCAGGACCTTTAATTATCCAAACCTATAACCTTTTTTTTTAGGGTTCGCTACTTCAGAATAGTCAGTGTGATGCAGTTTTATTGATTTGAGCTGAAAGTTGTGATGGCTCCTTTGTTCCGAAAGCAGATTTCATATTAAAATGTGAACAATCAAAGCCTCAGGTTACACTTTCATTCTCTCTCTCTCTCTCTCTCTTTCTCTCTCTCTCTCTCTGTCTTTGCTCCTTTATTTCAAGACATAGCAAAACACCCCTGAATGAACATCTGTGTGTGATCCAGTACAACTGGCTGAAAAGCGTAGTCTTTCTTTCAATATTACCTGATCAATAATTCCAGTTTCACCCGCAGGATAAAGACGTCACCTGAGTCGGATTTGCACGTGCGTGTCAGCGTATGAAGCTCAAGCTTTGATCTCTGCACCACCACCGCCCCGTGCCCCAACCCCTGAGGAACAGCAATCTAACGAAGTGCTAATGAAACAGGAATTCTCTCCTCTGCTCTGTCAGTGAGAGCGGGAGGATGTGAGAGGAGAGAAATGCAGACATGTAGCTTGGTTATGTAACAACATGCGAGCTGGAGTTGATAAAATTAACATATGATCGATATCTATGGAGGGATTCAAGTCATCACAGAGGAAGAAGAAAGCCTTCGAAAAGCTTGTTTACATATAACTCACTAGAAGCACTACAATCAGCATTTTAACTGCTTCTATTATGGCTTTCTCTATTAATTTTACATTTATTGATATTTTAGATATTATATATAATATCTACCCATAAGCATTCATTTGTTGTGCAGAAAAGTGCACAGTAAAGTGTACGCTTCTTAAAGGAGCAGTGTGTAATGTTACAAGCCCCCTGCTGGACATTAGACAAATTACCAGCCTCTCTCTTTTTCCTCTCTTCAAGTTAAGAATACAAAAATAAATAAATAAATAAATAGATAAATAAATAAAGTTACAGCCTTACCTCAGATTGTTACAAAGTGCTGACACTGGAGACTCCTTCTATAAATGTTAATAACTAAATAATCCTTATGGAAATCTTCACCATATCAATGATTGCACATGCTTTTTAAATGAATGAGCTGTTACTATAGAAACGATAACATTAATATAAACTTGGGATTTGCAGTTGCACTACTGTCAGAGCTGCTGTTATAGAAAATTAATCAACACCCTTCTTTACATATTGTGAAACTGTGAAAGTTATAAAGGAAAATATAAAAGAAAACTGGAAGTAAAGTGAACATTTTTGTCATCTGTGGTTCCTGAATTTGATCATACAGAGCAAGACTAATTCTAATGTAAGCATTCAGTGGGTGTGTCCAGGGCAGAGCAGGAGATAAACAGGAAGTAAACAGAATCCTCTCAGAGACGAAATGACAGCGTTATGGCCTACACTGCCTGGGTGTAATCTTATTCTATTAAATTAACCTTCACCCAGCACTCCGTCTCGTCCGTCCTCCGCTTTAATGAAATGTTTCTGTGAAAAATGGCCCCAGACTTTCATAAAGTTGTTTATATTCATGATTCATAACCATCAACTTCTATCAGCTCAGTGGTCAAAACACAATAACGGGCCTCGTCCTATAGCGGCTCCTCGGGGAACAGTGAATTCATAAAAAATAAATACATTAAAAAAATGATAAAAAAGCACACAGAGCAGCGCCTTGTTGCTGCACACAATCTTAATGACAGGACAAAGGCACGCTTATGGGACGCTCATTAGCATTTTCTGAATCAGTATTCAGAGGAGGTTGGCTCTCATGACCGGGAGAGCTGAAAGAACGGCAGAAGTGACTGCTCAAACTCTGAGAGGTGAATGCTGATGAGCGTCACGTTTCTGAAAATGAAGAGCCCGCGAGGCGTGTGAATAAACACTCGCTCGCATTTATAATGTGTAAATATGTATAATATTACAGCTGTATAGTAGTAAAGCTGATTATGTGAATGACATGAGATGCAACACACACACACACACACACACACACACACTCACATACACGCTGTATATGAGTCATTCATGCAAATTCACGTCACATTCTGGCATAAAGCTTCATTCAGGCCTGCCGTGACGGTAAATCTAATCTTTCACATTTTTCTCCTTTCCATCATACAGCAAGCTCTGCTCATGAGACGAGGAAGAGGAAAAACATGTGCCAAATTAGAAGCTGCCTTTATTTATCACACGTACATTACAGCAGAGTGAAATTCTTTTCTTCGCATATCCCAGATTATTAGCAAGCTGGGGTCAAATCACAGGGTCAGCCACGATGCAGCGCCGCTAGAGCAGAGAGGATTAAGGGCCCTGCTCAAGGGCCCAACAGTGGCAGCTTGGCTGTGCTGGGGCTTTAACCCCTGACCTTCTGATCAGTAACCCAGAGCCTTAACAGTTGAGCCACCACTGCCCAAAATTGCATCTAGTGTACTTAATAGTGTGCTTAATTAAAAAAAAAACAGCCATTTTAATGCTAGAAATGCTAGAATACAAAGAATTTTGTATGCTTTCTACAGGCTTAGTAACAGACCTCCTTCTTAAACACGGCAATGTTGAATTCTTGATTCTGATTGGTCAGAAGATTAATTTTCTATAACAGCAGCTCTGACAGTCATGCAGCTCCTTTCACAGCTTTATATTAATGTGCTTGTTCTAATACATTATCGTTTCTATAGTAACAGCTCATTCTCAGAGATTTAAAAAAAATCATCTGACATTTTCTGACGTCTTCAGGAGTTTACTGTGTCTCAGTAACGTGACAAGCTGTGTTTTTTTAAGAGAATAAAGAGAGGCTGGTGAGGGAACGACTGTTTATAGCTGCTATGATGTAAGAGGGAACACAAACTAACTTGTTTCACAGACATTCCCTGACACTAAATGTAACTATAAATGGATAAAAAGTATGACCTGTAGTTTTTCATTAATAAAAACTGTAAATGGTAAATTGCTGTGGAATAAGAGGAATAAAACACTTTGTGTCGTGCTGTTATAGGAAAATAATCAACTATAACAATTCATTACACCACTCCTTTGAGTTTTTATTCCTTCCTTAATGTTTATTTATTTATTTTTTTTTTACTATTTTAGAATATTAACACTATGAAATAACACATATGGAATTAGGCAGTGACTAAGAAACATATTTAATGAAACCTATATCATATTCATTTTGCACTTTCAGCATTTTCTCAACCAGATTCATGAGGAAGATTCACCCAAGAGACATTTCTTAAAAATCCCAAATAAACCAAACTCTTTACTGCTTCTACATGAAAATGAGTTGTTTCAGGGAACTTTTTCATTTTTAATAAAAGCTACTCATAAAAAATACAGGAATACATTTACAGAAATAAATTTGCACATGCTCTTTGACTTTTTACATTTGTCTTAGAAATTAATTTATCAAAATATCTTTAAGACAGTGAATCATATACGAGGGTGAGTCACATGAAACCCCTAAAAGTGAGACACGAATTAGAATTGAATGAAATGGAGGTGTAGAAAAATGATACACCTTTTTGCAATAAACAATGCAGAATAAAAAATATAAGGTTTTCATTTGGCTCACCCTCAAATATTTAATTGAGCAGTGTGAAAAAAAATAAACTAACATAATGAAAAGGAGCTGTGGTGTCAGCTCAGCATCTAATTTGGAGGTTAAATGGGTTGTGGGTTCAAATTTCAGATCCTAAAATCTTCAGTGTCTCAGCTCTGTGTGTGCTTCACTTATAAATAGCTTTGTTTTAAAATCTTCTGCTGAATAAAATTAATGGAATTGTGCTCAAACCGGAGATTTGAGTAACAGGTGCCAGTTCGTTGTTCTGTTCCAATGCAACACATATTCATACACACATCAATCAGAGTTTATTTAAAAACCACTTAAAAGTACGCGGTGTACTTTAGAGAGAGCTGAGCAGCAGCAGCGCAGGGATAAAGCCGAGGATGAAAGCTTTGTTTGTCCACTGCGTCAAAAATCAATGTGTTGAACGCAGTCGGCTGCCCACACACACCCACACACCCATACACACACACACACACACACACTGAGCTCAGGCCCAGGGTTAGAATGATGGACAAACCCAAGAACTTTAAATACTTGGGAAAGAAAAGGTCTACAGATAGGTGTTCTTAATCTCAAGGGGAAATTTGACTAGATTCAAGATTTTTTCACTTATGATACAGAAAAGCATCAAACGAGCAACGTGTTTTGTGGTGGCATGCTAGCACAACATCAAGTAGCTAACAGGTCATATGTTCAGCTAGCTAGACAGCTAGATGTAGTACAGTACAATCGTACTGTATTACATTTCTCTACTGAAACCTAGAACACACGTTGTGTAGTCTAACAAGCGAGACGTCTATCTTTCTCTAGAGATGTTTAAGTAATAAACCTTGCTAAGAAACACCTACATTCCCTTAACGAGGATGTCTGACTGACAGCAGACGAGCAACCACACACCTTTGTCAGTATTTTACACAGAAAACGTTACGTGTATTCAGAATCGGGTTACACACATGATTAATTTGATTTTCTGAGCTTGAGACCTCGAGAAGTTGAGATTATTAAAATATCTGAGGTCTCTTTAAAAAGTGATTCATAAGTGCAGATTGCAGCCTTCATGATCCTGAAGCTTGTGGCTAGAAAAGTGTACAAAAGATTTGAGATGGTCTGTGGGCGGAGCCTCTCAGGCTAAAACTAGGTATTGTGCAATTTCTTGGTAAATTATTGTAGCTAATGAACACCAAGAAACCAAAAACTCAATTTTATTCTCTTGCATTTTCATTATTTTCCCGAAGCAAGCTAATTTGCATAAACATTACAAAAAAATTATTGGAGCCTGTTATCAGCGGATACATCTGTACACCACTGTGCATGTTGTTTGCTGCTAAACAGGTTTTCCAGATGTTCTCCGCTTTTATAATTAAAATCGAATCACATTCACATATTATTCATGCCTACTTCCTTCGATAAAAGCCCCAAAGCCATGATGGACAGGAGGATGTTTCTTTTAGAAACAGGAAATGGACTGTGTGTGTGTGTGTGTGTGTGTGTGTGTTGACCTGAATGTGCCATATCAAATTTGGCATCGTCCACACTGACAGACGGTCACTGGAGAACACCCAAGTGTGTGTGTGTGTGTGTGTGTGTGTGTGTGTGTGTGTGTGTGTGAGAAAGAGAGAGAGACAGAGAGCATGTCTACTCTTCAGCACATAAATGATGGACGTTCTCGGGTTAGATGTTCCCTGCATGATCAATCTAAAGACAGAAAAAGAAAACTTTTCATCTTAATCCTCAAGGATTGGATTTGTTTATATATTTATATAAACACACACACACACACACACACACACACACATATATATATATATATATATATATATATATATATATATATATATATATATAAATAAATATAAAGTCATAAAGATTTGATTAGATGTGACTGAACCACTTGCATCTTGTTTCAAGGCAGGCACGTGTAGAGCGTAACCATGGAAACCTAATGTCTCATCAGCAATTCGAATCAAAGCGCACAGGTGTGATGTGCTCATAAATTTCCTCCCACATCACTGTCGCCAAATATGACATGAACATCGCCTCTTTAGCTTGCTGAACAAAACTATTGGCACCCCAGAGCACTTGAATCCCATCATGTTTTTAAATGAGGAAAATGATAATGTAATCAGTTAAAGAGAGAGTTAAAGAGTCAATGTCAGTCAAATTCTTGAAGAATATTTATATCACAGTCAAAGAGCGGGATGTGAACTTTTGTAAATATTTTTCAGCATTTCATAGTATTTTGAATTGTTTCATGACGTCACACTGCATCATCGCTGCCATTTTGAGGAGCGAATAATGGACTGACGGCTTCCATTATATCGAGTCTGTGCTTCATTAAGAAGATTCATTTCCATTTGTAACTGAGAATAAAATCCACTGCGCTAATGCAGTTCACTACATACAATACATCTCCAACAAGCAGCACTGTAGTGGCTCCTCCTGTCACGCTGCCTCGTAGCGATGCTAGCTAGCTACGTCAAAGAAGTCAGTATGGATTTATGGAAGTAATATATTTCAATGGCATTTAAATTTAATACTTAAGAATTCAATGGTTTCAAACATTCAAATCTTTCCATCTCTTTTTTGTTTCCAAAGTTCCAGTGTACAGAGTTTCTTGGGATACTCTTCAAATCCAAATCACAGGAAACTGTGAAGTCTTTTGTTCGAGGACCAATTGAGTCCATTTTAACTGAAATCATTGCAGGATTTAAAGGTCTGCCTAAATTATAGTCTTTCAAATTCTTTTTAAAAATAAAACAAAGCCCCGCCCAACACACAATACACCAATTCTCCTGACTGGCCTCTTTGCCCTCCATTAGCTTCTGTTTCTGCGGATGTCTGTTCGACCAGTTTTGTGTAATAGAGGTTAAGTGCTCTTGCTGAAATGTTCTCAGGAGCTCTGTGTGCTTTTGCAGCCATTTACGCACTTGAACAACAATGTGCTTTTTTGGTTATTTAAGACAGATTAATTTGTAAAAATCAGAAAGACCTTCTGGTTTGTCAAGGTTTTCAATCATCTGGGTCATCGTGAATGCTTTAACCTTGAAAAAACTCGAAGCGTCTTCCAGACCATTTCCATCTTCCATCTTTCTTGCACACAGCTGAATAAACAGCATGACAGAAATGAGGCTCAATTTTCTGAAAAGATCTGTTTACAAAGCAGCTAATTTTCCAAAGCAAGCGCTCGAGCGGGAAGCGCAGACGCCGAGCTGCCACCTGAGTCACGGCGGGGTGGAGAGGAGAAGAAATAACTCTCTTTTATTCGCAGCTCTCAAACCGAGTGCAAACTGCAGCATGTTCGTAATAAAGAGATCAATTACGATGCGCCATTAAGTCTCACGCTTGTGCTGCAGACAGTTTTCTTCTTCGCCATTTCTGCTGGTTGACTTCCAAAGACAATGTTTTGTGCTTCACTTCACCGACATCTGTACTGGATACTGGAACAAAATAAATAAATAAAAGGATAATACACGTAAATATGTATTTGGATTGCAAAAAAAAAAAAGCAATTTAGATTCTCATATTTTATGGTTTAAGCACCAGGATAAATGAGAACTAATTAAAATCTAAAAGATCAGAGTCTTTTAGAAAACACATTCAGTCAGGCCAGGATGTTTTTCCGCTTTTCGTTCTATTTTATCTTAAATCATTTTAGAGACACGTCACTGTAGACGATCAAACATGGCATGTTTAGTTACTGAAGACTTTTGCGCTAAACTTACAAGGTGAATAAAGTTTTTTTTATAAACACACATTTATATTAAACACTTCCAACACATTTTTACAATTTGTCCCAGCTTTTGGAGGCGGGGCTTCAGGATTGGGGGCCGAGTGACACCAAACTGTGCTAAGACAAAAATAACTCTCATATGGATGTTTAAAGCAACAAATAAGGAATAAAGCACTCCATGTTGTGCTTTTATAGGAAAATAATCAATGAGCAGTGGGGTGATGAAGCAGAGTTACTGTTACCACAGTTGATTAATTTCCTCTAACAGCATGACCAGAAGTGTTTTATTCCTCTTATACTCCAGCAATTTGGCAATGATTATCATTTTAATTGATTAAAGAATGACATCATACTTTTTATCCATTTATAGTTACATTTAGGAAGTTAGTTCCTATTCTTCCTTACGTTATAGCAGCTATAAACTGCCGTTCCCTCACCAGCCTCAATTTTTTTTCTCTTTCTTGAAGTTAATAAGAGAAACAAACACAGCTTGTGATGTTACCGAGAAACAGAAAAAACATGTAAACTCCTCTGTCCTGAAGATAAAAGTTACAAAGCGCTGGCACTGGAGACTCCTTCCATAAATGTTGAATGAATAAAACATCGTAGTCATTGGCATATTGCTGTGGTATAAGAGGAATAAAACACTCTGTGCTGTTATAAGAAAATAAAAATAATCAACTTCAGAGTGGTGAAAGTTACTTTTCCTATTTTCCCGCAACAGCATGTCACAGAGTGTTTTATTACTCACATCAAACCCGCTCTCAGTGTACCGCCTCATCTCTGCTCCGAGCGAAGCGCGCTGCTCTTCCCAAGATCACAGAAATATTTAACACTCAGAATCTTTTTTTCTTCCCCAGCCTTTCATTTTCTTTTCTGTGCAATATTCAGGAATCCCCAGGTATACACACTTCAGCATGTGAAATATGCTTTCATTGTCTTTACTGCGCTTCTGTATACAGCACCTGGGTGCGATAAACTTCCTGGAGCTGCTGCCTACACCTCCACACTCCAGCAATACATCACTTCCCCACGTCGCTCCGGTGCCATCCATCATCCGGCTGCGACAATCACAGCCTGTGCCTGTGGGAAAACTCTCTCTTGAGGAGCGTATGAGAGCAGAGCCAAGGTCTGAAAATAAACCATGCGAACCTGACAGAGGAAAAGAGTGAATTATACAAACAGGCAAACTCAGCAGTATATTCATGTGCACGTATATTCAGCTTATCCACTGAGAAGGAGCACTCGCTCGTGTTCCTGAGTCAAACTTATGTAAAATCAGATGTGGGAGTTTAACACGCGGTGGGAAAATGTAAATGTTTTATTTCTGGGATTGAATACATCATCAAATCCATTCAGCATTACTACAGTAATTCAACACATGAGCGCATATTACTCACATAATCTCATGTGGAAAAACTTATGATCACGTGTGAAATGTGATCATAACAACAAAAAAACCCCACCTCATATACGGCATGTGAGTGTGAAGTTGCATTTCGCCATGTTACGCACACGCAAACTCAAGTACACACGCGATCATGTGAAAATTAAACCACGTTACTTTTACGAAAAAAATGAACACGCAAAACTAAATGAATCATAAAATTATATGTGAAAAATGTCATTTGTAAAAATCATATGTGAAAATTAATTAATTGTGTAAAGATCATGTGAAAATTCATCTTGTATAAAAATCAGACATGAAAATAAATGAATTGTGTTCAAATCAAGTGAAAAATGAATCTTGTATAAAATCACATGTAAAATTATAAATGAATCATGTGCAAAAATCACATGTGAAATAATATTAATTGTGTAAAAACATGAAAATGAGTCATTAAAAATCACGTGACGAATTGTGTATGACGTGCATGACGTGAAACATTTCACAAAAACTTCAACGAAATAGAAATGAGTCATGTGGGAGTCAACTCTTAATGATAAGCTGAGCCAAATGATCTGAGTCACTGGAAAGAACAGAATCTCAATCACTAATACATGCTGTTTTTTTTTTTTAAATATATACATTTTTTTCCCGACATAGACAGGAAGTGAGATCATTCATGTTAAAAACTGGAATGGTGCTTAATCAGTGATCATGTCAGCACATCAGAAAGTTAAATGGAGTGTCAATGGTTTTTGCAGAAATTGTCATAATTAGCTGAGGAGGATGAAATGATGGAAAGATATGGAACTAACGTAAATGAACCATGAATGGGAGGTGGAGTCAAGAAGTCAACAAGGAGTCAACAAGGAATCAGCAAGGAGTCAACAAGAAATCAGCAAGGAGTCAACAAGGAATCAGCAAGGAGTCAACAAGAAATCAGCAAGGAGTCAACAAGGAATCAGCAAGGAATCAGCAAGGAGTCAACAAGGAGTCAACAAGAAATCAGCAAGGAGTCAACAAGGAATCAGCAAGGAATCAGCAAGGAGTCAACAAGGAGTCAACAAGGAGTCAGCAAGGAGACAGCAAGGAGTCAACAAGGAACCAGCAAGGAGTCAACAAATCATTTGTTTTTGTAGTTAATCTTTTAACCTCTCGAGTCCAGATTCTCCCCAGTGCACCTTTAACCTTTTAGAGCTAAAGATTTGTGCGAGGTGTGAGAATGAAGCCCAGCGTGCGCCGAGGCTGTCCCTCTGATCAGCAGCTGTAATTAATTAAATCATAATTATCCGAGTCTCCAGTGCAGGATGTGTGAAAGTTCTCCTGCTCTCGAGTGTATGGAGTTATTTAGATTGGAGATGTGAAGGAAGCAGCTGGGGCTTTTCCTGGATCTCTCAGATCATGACTGTTTGCCCAGTGATGGTGTGTGTGTGTGTGTGTGTGTGTGTCTGCAGCTGCCTAGTCATTACAGCTTTGAAGTGTGCGATGCTTCTCTTTCTTCTCCATAGAAGGAATCTCTCCACGGCTCAGGGGAAACACAGACCTGTGACTGTCGTGTTCAATTTACCTGCTGTCTCTCTCTCTCTCTCTCTTTTTGTGTGTCCCTTGTTTTCCATCTCTGTGCCTCTCTCTGTCTGTCATTCTTTCTGTCTTCTCTCTTTGTCTCTCCCTTTCTCTCACTATGTATCTCTCTCTCTCTCTCTTTCTGTATGTCCCTCGTTCTCCATCTGTCTCTCTCTGTCTGTCTTCTCTCTTTGTCTCTCCCTTTCTCTCACTATGTATCTCTGTCTCTCTCTCTGTCTGTATCTCTTTCTCTGCCTCTGTCTCTTATTTCCCCCTTTCCTCTCTCAGTCACTCTCTTTATCTCTCTGTCTGTCCGTCTGTGTCTTTGTCTCTATTGATGTGTCATTCTTACTGTTTCTCTTTCTGTGTCTCTGGCTCACTCTGCCTGTGTGTCGCTCTTTCTGTTTCTCTGTTTCTTTCTCTACATGACATGTTTGATTCACTTCCTGCAGTTGAGTCGATTCAGAGTCGAATCACTTTCTCACTGGAGTTTAGTTGGAATCGTATTGAGACCACCTCGCTTTAACGCTCTCCAGCGTGATAATGACTGCTGCCTAAAGTACTACGCCGAGGGGGGAACGCACCAGGGTTCCATTCAAACACATTAAACACAGTGTATGTGAAAGTGCTGTTAGACGCAAAGAACAATTAAGCACCATGACTCACACGAGCAGCCGTGTTTGTATAAGTCGCTCTACACGGCTGCACCTCACACAAATTACACAGCAAATCACAATTACATAGTTACAGAACGTATCCAGAACCACCAATTTGACCATAAACTGGCAGTCAGTAAAGGTAAAAGCGCATGCTTGAGACCAGCGCAGAACCATAGGAGGATAAGTGGTGGAATGAAAAGACCTGCCTCTTTAATAAGCACCTACATCAACACTAATCACGCACCACTTACACCACTCCATTAGCTTGTTGGTGTCTTTAGACGCTAGAATAAAAAAAATGTTAATTTCCGTTTAAGAACGTTGGCAGTCCGAGCAGTGCGCAGAATTAAAGCGGCAATTAGCGTAGGTGTGAGTGAGTGATGGCGTTGGGTTCAAGTCCTGCATGTGCAAACTTTATCCACATTCCCGTGTAAAAATCTCAGGTGTGTGTGAAAATAACAAAATAAAAGTTAAATGGCAAAAAAAAAAAACTTCCTTTGAAAACTGATGAACACGGAACATGTTCATAACTCCTGCTTATGCATTCATAACACGTTACACATCATTCTAAAACACACACACACACACAAATATTTATATAATTGAAAACCTATTACACGTTATAGTGATGTATATTGTGCTTTGTGAATTATTTCGTGTTTATAATACATTATAACACTAACAGCAAGTTCGAATAATCTGTCATTCAGCGCTTGTTTCTCTATGTCTAATAATAACTGCAATAAGTTGACTGATTGATCATTATATTTGATCATTATATTTAATCATTATGAATAAATTACAGTGTGAATTTGTAAATCTTATAAGTTTAATAATCATTTCATAAATCCAGAATTCAACAGCGCTGTTTGGGGAAATTTTGAAGAAGCTATGAATAAATCTAAAGCCGAAATGGTGGTGAGAATAAAAACCGCAGATGATTTTGCATTTCAGATTTATTATTTTCATATATATTAATATATTTCTCTGTAAAGTCCTCTCTCAGATACACAGCAGTGGACGTGGAGGTGAGGGTCAGGCTGCAGGGTCAAGGGATTAGCATCAAGCGAGGCTAACATGATGGTCAGAGCTACATGAAGTGTGAAATATGCAGCCTTTGTCAATCACAGAGGAAATGTGTGTGTGTGTGTGTGTGTGTGTGTGTGTGTGTGCCGTTTGACCTCCCACATGTGACTTGCTGCTGTCAGTCCATACGGACGAGACAGAGGTTATTCAGCTTCAGTGGACAATCTGCAGACTGACCATGTGAAGCGTCTGCTTATCCGTACGAAGCATCTGATTGGCTGAAGGTAAGCTATTCTATCAAAATAAAAGCTAAGCCGAAATTAGCTAGCTAACACACCTAAGTGCTAAACTTACACTAGCCAATTTACACATAATTACATAACAACAACAAACTTTCTCCTAACATTAATGTTAGCTACTAACACCAACACTAGCATGCTAAACAACTTAGCTAATGTTATCTACAGGTAACTATAAGTTGGTGTTTAATGCTAGTTAGGCTGCTAATGTAAGTCATGCTAACAAGCTAACTAAGATTAATTGAAGCAAAAAATGTAAAATATTTAATTTTTATTGCTGTCATTTCTGTTATAAATTTTTAAAAAATGACATACATGAGTATAGCTTTAATGAAAAGCTTTGTGAGGTGTGTGTGTGTGTGTGTGTGTGTGTGTGTGTGTCGGCGGCAGGTCATCGGTGTGTTTTGTGACATTAATGTAACACATTTTGTACCCCTAGCAGGTTATTTTCATTTGTTTGCTTTCCCACCTGTAACCACCTTCTTTTGCTTGTCTTCTACATCAACACACACACACACACACACACACACACACACACACTCACACACACACACACACTTTTACAGTTAATTACTGAAAGGAATTGCATTGCAAGTACCACAAGATCACACAAATTATCCTAACTGTTAGTGTCAAAAGCAGTTCTAGTGAAGGGGGTGTGGCCTGTGTATGTGTCACTCAGTGAAGGAGGCGTGGTCTCGCTGCCTGTCAATTTGAGTGAAGGAGGTGTGGCCTGTTTAAAAAAACAATTTAGTACTGAATCACGTATCATATAAAATGATTCACTGCTTTAAATGAATCTTTAAACATTAGATTGTGTACAGAGACGTCGCTCATAGAGATACACACTCTCTCTGCACCACTTTATTTACCTGACAGTAGAATTGATCCTGTTTGTCAAATACTGTTTGCACATTCATAATGTGTGTGTGTGTGTGTGTGTGTCTGTGTGTATATACTGCTCAGGCTTACCAGGATGCTACAGCTCAGAGCCTGCCTGTCTCTCTCTCTCTCTCTCTCTCTGTCTCTCTCTCTCTGTCTCTCTCTCTCTCTCTCTCAGCTGTGCTCGTTACCACAGAAAAAGACCTTGGACGAGTCCTGCAATGTCAAACGCATTTGATCCCGCTCGTATAAATTGCTCGGAGAATCAAACCGTTACAACACAGACCTAGCTTTTACGCCCTAATTTCCCACGCCGCCTTTGATGACTGCTTTTATAGCACAGCGCCAAACGCCGGGCGATTTTCCACGCCCCTGTTCAACACGGCAGCCTGCATTAAAAATAATGAACTACATAATTGCCCATTTCATTACTGGCCCACGGATGACATGCGGCCTTTCTGTGCTCTCTGTGAGGGTAATTACTTTCAGGGACCTCTGTGCCCTTTGTAAGATGTGGACAGTGCGCTAGTGCCGAGCTTGTTTATCAACCGGTTTGCACTCAGAACGAACAATGGGTGCTTTTTCCACCATCCAATTGCTGCAATAAAAGAGAAAAGGAGGGCAAAATGAGCAGAAGGAGCCATTTTGGAGCCGACAATATGGAGTCTGGATGCTGTTTAAAGCTTTATTATTGAGAAGCTTAGCTACGAATGAACAATGTGGTCATTTCAGATGGTGAGTTTTGATTAGGAACGTCATAGTTGCCAAATATTCTTGTGTTTATAGTGTTAGTTTTTTATAGTGTTGGTGTCAGGAACAATTTACTAATGAATACAACTTATATTAAACTACAACACGACATTCTTTGTATCTGATTATAAACGTAAGCATTTACGAAACTTTTTATCCATTTAATGTTGTGGAATGTCCACAAGCTAGTTCCTGTTCTCACTTACGTTATAGCAGCTATACACAGTCGTTCCCTCACAAGCCTCTCTTTATTCTATCTTGAACTTAATAAGAAAAAAAGTATGCAGTTTGTCACATTACCAAGAAACTGCAAAGCGTAAACTCCTCTGTCCTGAAGATGTTATAAAACTTACAAAAAAAGTTACAGCTTCACCTCTGACTGTTACAAAGTGCTGACACTGGAGACTCCTTCCATAAATGTTAAACATACAAAAATAATCCTTACAGAAAACTTCACCATATTATATGTGGTACATCTACCATACAAATCCCTGTGAAAGTTGTTACTATAGAAACGATACGTCTATATGTGGCAGGTGATATACCTTTATTACTCTTTACTCTCACTAGCATTCTAGCTAGGTGGTAAGCTAGCTAGTATGTAAAGCCAGTTATCTATCTATCCAGTTATCTAATGAGCTAGCTAGCTAGAATGCTGACATGACTTTAAAGAAAGAACACAAACACTACAACTACTGGTGCCAAGGACAAGTCACTTTACTTTATATGCACTTTTGAGTCAAGAAGCGTACATGCTAATTTACCAATTGCAGTCTCTCCACTCGGTTTTCCTTCATTATTCACACTATCCTCATTTTTGCCTTGAAGTCTGGGGTAAATTCATGTTTTATTATTTCAGGAAGGTTGAAAAACTGGGCTGGATATGAAGTAGAATAAAATGCTCACAGGCTTATTTTGGACGAGTGGACAGTAAAATGAAGAGCTCACCACAGGGAGGAAATGGTATATAGGCTACGCAGGCATGGTGATAATGAGGCCAGCGCAGGACAGCAACCATACATCATGGGAAATTTTAGTGCACTAGATTTAATCAAGGTCAGCCATGTTTTAACCGTCTAAAGAGGCTGTAATAGTGGCTCTGATGGTAATTGTTAGGCCAGGCCTGAAGAGTGTTTTGCTTAACGAAAGTTATTTTAGTACTTAGAAGCAATATGTGGAATTAGTACCTAATTATTAGAAATTATAGGCTAATTACAGCTCTGGCTCCGTCCACCTAAAGGAAAGTTGATAGCATCTGTACAGTCTTACATAATCCCGAGGACTTTTTATACTGTTATATTTTGTTCGACTGTGAGGACTATAATAGCATGTAAACTACATGTAAGTCATTTGCATAAAATCCAGGAAATCAACTTAAGCATGTGCGTAACCCGACTCTGAACATTGAACATAACTTTCTCTGATAAAAGTTAATGTAAATTTTGGACTTAAGTTGCTCTGAAAACAGTTTGCGAAAGCGTTTTTCTACCAGAGAAAGCAAATCCCAAAATCTTTCAGAGTTTTCCTGACAGAATTCATTTTACTAACAGATCGAACACTAACCAGTGGATTTAGCATTGCTAAGCCTTATTTTAAATTCCATAGTGTCCATGCTGTATTTTTGGGTCTCAGCTCTTGCTCATTTGTTCCATTTTTTGCTGATTATTTGTCCATGTGATCTCCATCTGTTCACCTGCATATTCAGACAATGTTTATGGAATAATGTTCTCATTACTGTATGTTACACCATTGGATGGTTTGTCATTCCTTTCGGTCACTTTCTTCAGTGTGACCTGATGAGATTCGTTGCAAGCTTAACTCGAACTCGAGCAGCAGATGTGAAATGACAAGCTCCATATTGACTCAGTCATGCTCTTTCACACAGCAGATAATTAAACAAAGTGTTTGTTTGTTTCTCGGCTGCCATCTTCAATATCAGCCCACCTGTCATCACTCTACTTCCCCAGGAGACTGTCGATTAAAGCTGTTCAGACCACCCAGCTCAAGAGGGACCACTGGTTAGATCCTCTGAGGCTGACAAAAAAAACTCACCTTCTCACAATTAAACCATCACTGAGACATGCTAGTCAGCTCTCCGGGTGCCACTCCAAACCCTGCTCCTGCTGCTGCCGCTGCAAAAAATGAGATGATCAAGAGAGCAAACGGCAAATGGTGAGGACCTGCTTGCTAGAGCGCAGAAATGTACCACAATTAATAAAGTCCCAGCGGAAGCTTCTGTGAAGACCTTTAGCAGGAAATGGTACATCTTGTGAAGCTCTATGTGCTGAATAATATCGCGCCTCCTCCCCCTTATCCCACACGTTCACATGCTCTTCATTAATGTCATGCATTTGATAAATGTGGGAAATACGGTGACTGGATTCTGCTGTTAAACCAACAGGGAAAGATGGAAGGTTGCGGCCGTGATAACATGAAGCAAATGTGTGAATTTGAGATTTTTGTTTAGCAGGAATATTAAGTGTGGTGATAAACATTAAATCTTTTGTGATGCACTCTTTAAACGTATGATCGACTGTGGCCCGCACACCTCCCTAAACAATCTCTGTGATTCTGTAGAGTGCAGCTGTGTACAGATTCGCTAACGTTTATGATACGGCTGTACAGATGAAACGGTATATCACCAGAAAATGTGCTAATATTTTCTCTTGTTTTCATTATTTAAAATCATCATCAAATGACTTTGCTTTGATAGGCTCACAGGCCACGCCTACTTCACTGACACTGACAAGCTCATAGGCCACACCTCCTTCACTGACACTGACACAGAGGCCACACCTCTTACACTGACACTGACACAGAGGCCACACCTCCTCCACTCTGACTGACAGGTTCAAAGGACACACCTCCTTCATTGACATTGACAGACACATAGGCCACACCTCCTTTTATTCACCTTACTCGCACTGCAGCGACACTGTAAAAAGTAGCTCTGGATGCTTTACCCTTTCCTGAAGATTTTGTAGTCTCCATACGCCATCACAGCCTCTCAGCCTCTCAGCCTCTCAGCCTCTCAGCATCAGATCCTTGCCTCTGAAAAAGTCTCATCTCTTAAAAGATACATTTGATTTAGATTGATTTAGATTTAGAGCTTCAAAGAAGGTGTTTTGCATAAATGTGTATTGACAGAGTTCAACAGGTGAACTTCTGTTGTCAGTGAGTTTAGAGAAAACAGGTTTTTGATTATTTTCTCAATGCAGAGAAATGTGTCAAAACATCTTGTCCATGCTGATCTACAGACACAGCAGATAGAGATGTTATATTCCTTGAAGACTTTACAAATTAACTGTAGAATAACATTGGCTTTTCTCTACCCGAAAATATGAATAAGAACATTTTTTTTATTCCATAAACTATCTACATGCATATCAGCAATGCAAAATACATGATTAAATTAGCATTGGAATTTGATTAAGCTGTCAAAGGAAATTGCCGAAGGAGATGTAATGAAAAAGGTGGTGTGTGTATAGTACTGGACTTTTCGTCTGAATTAGTGTAGCCATATCATAAATATTACTGAATTTCCCTTCAGGGATTAATAAAGTTTATTTTCACTGGTTCACTAATTCAAGTTGAAGATTTTTACAGCCGTCGTGCATTAAGTTTTCTTACGCATTTCCTTTGCACTGACTGGCCTGATAAATTGCTCAGGATTTGCTCAGCTGAGATTCCCTCTCAGCGCCTCACTCGATGTTTGGTTTCAGCTAATGATTAGAAGACTTTACAGTACTTTTCTTCACCATTGGTTTAATGTGTTCATTTTGTTCAGAAAACACAATTCCTCCTAAAGCTGTGCTCATTACGAGCGTGAATATTATGCAGTGGTTTGGCCAAATAACCTTTATGAAGGTCAGTACAAAGGGACTGAGGTGAACATACAATTGTTTGCACACGAAATGTTTCAACAGTCCAAAAGGAGTCATTAAGGAAAATACTGCGCACTGCTGCTCATTAGAAACAGGTTAGTAAAAAGAGAAAGGAGGCGAACCTGCAGGAAGAACCACACACTGCTGAATTAAATGGCCAAGCTTTGTTCTCACTCAAGTTATGCTTTTTAATCTCTGTAACATTTGGACTTCAAATAAGAGTGCGTTGATATCGATACTACTGTAGCATTGAGCATCTGTCTGATCTCCAACATGAGATACCAAGTGACACTCTTTGATATACGGCTAGTGTATGTTGTCGCCCTAATAAAAATATGACAGGAAATGACATCGATCTGGATGTATTTCACGATTATTGATCAAGAGGACATTAAGGAATTTCAACGCCAATTCCAATAAAATAAATAAAAACACGCTCTTCTCCACCGCAGCCCTACGCAATCCAAACCATGTTGGGATGTTGAGGAGGTCTGGGGTTCAGTCGGTGTTCCAGTTCATCCCAAAGGTGTTCAGTGGGGTTGAGGTCAGGGCTCTGTGCAGGACACTCGAGTTCTTCCACTCCAACCTTCACACACCATGTCTTCATGGAGCTCGCTTTGTGCACAGGGGCGTTGTCATGCTGGAACAGGTTTGCGCCTCTTGGTTCCTCTTGGTGAAGGGAAATTGTAAAGCTACAGCATACAAAGACATTCTATACAATTATGTGCTTCAGACTTTGTGGCAGCAGTCTGGGGAAGAAGTACATATGGGTGTGATGACCAGGGGTGCACATACTTTTGGCCATATAGTGTAGATAGCTAATGCACTTCATTTAAAATGAAGTTTATAAAGAATGAGCCTAGTAGTCTAAGCACACAAACACAAGTGTGCACTTCCCATGGGCTTTAATAAAACTGCGGAAAAATAAATAGAGTTAAATAAAACGTTCCACGACTTTCCTGATTGATTAATACTAAGTAGGTTATCAGGTTTGGTTTCAGTATCAGAATCAGTATCACTAAGTACCAAAAACATGTACTTGGTCTGAAAAAAATGGTATCAGTACATCCCTATTTCAAAGAATGTAGAATTGGGTGACCCAATAGAAATGTAGCTAACATTTAATGCATCACTGCAGCAAAAAATAAGGAGGTTTGGCCACAGCAAGCATTTTTAGATTTTTTTTATCCATCGCATCTCTATAACATGTCATCTCTTAAGCTGTAGTAATAGAAATGTCAAAAGGCAACAGAAAATTGTTTATTTCACTGTTTTGTTCGTTTTGAAGGAAGATCTGCCCACTTCATGAACATGTGATGTGATATATCCCTGAAAAGCTTGTTTGCTGATGTATATGTAAATTCCTGTGCCATTATGATGTGTGAATTTCCTCTATAAACCTTATAACTGGATTGGAAACACAAGCAATCACACATTTCTAAAAATGTTAAAATGTTAAAAACTGAAAACTGAATATATATACACACACCCAGAATACACACACACTTCCTCTTTCACCATCACCACACTTCTAACAACACCTGTTCCCAATTCACACACACAGCCACACTATATATAGCGACACTCACTCATTTGCTCTTTGTGAAGTATACGCTCAGCTTACCCTGTGTTCTGACGTTACCAAGCCTTGTCACTGTGTTTGTTATTCCTGGTTCAATCCTATTTCTCTCCCTGTTTCCTGTGTTTTTTTGCCTGACCCAGTTTGTCCTGTTTGCCGATCGTCTGACCTCTGCCTGTTTTTGCCCAGTGGTTTTGAATTGTTTGCCTGTTTTTCATTAAACTGCTCAACCTGCTTTTGCATTTGTCTCAGCCTCCACCTCTTGACACTTTAAGTCCAAAACAGATCTGATGCCAGGTGTCATAAGTGTTATATTCACAGGTTATATTCTGACACATTTCCATTTTCAAGTGAATTTCTCACCAAAGCAGCATTATCGAGTCAGTCACGCTATTGAAGCACAGGTGATGATAATCAGCGGAACTACAGCAAATTAATCTGTAGATCATTAAAAAAGTGTTAGAAGTAGTGTCGAGAAAATTCAGTTGTTTCACATCTTCACAAAGCCTCTGAAGGTGTGAATTGGTATGGAACTCCAAAAACACAAAAATTAGACTTGTCAGAAAACATTCATTAATAAAATGAAAGACAACCTGACATCAAAAAAACTTTTTTTACGCGGTTAGTTCGCTGGTCGTATTGTGCGGTATCAATCTCTTAAAATACCAAATTCTTGTTTTCTGTAATCTTTCATTAAAGTGCATCCAGTTATACTGCCTCTAAATGTCACCATGCACCTGTGGGTGGGGAAAACTAATATTAACCAATCATATCATGTCATGTTCCAGAGAAAATGCTACACCCACTTCCTGATGGATGAAACCAAAGTCCAGCTATAGATGATCTCAACCTTAAAAAAATTAATAAAATAAAGCATAATAATGCAAAATTGAAAAACAAATTAAATAAGAAATGAAAGTAGACAGAAATAAAACAAGTGAAAATGTAGGTAGATATATTGATAAGTGTAGATAAATAAACAAACAAATAAATATACTAACTAAGTGCTAAAATAGAAAAATAATAAAGTAGAAATGTATAGCATAGTGCTTAAAATAAAAGTACATATAATTTTTTTTTTTCATATTTCTCATATAAAGGGTAATATGTTCCAGATCTTGGGTGCTCAAAAAAAAAAAAGCTGCTATTTTTATGCTTTTTACGTGGAATGAGAAGAAATTCGTCACTGGAGGATCTTAAAACATGATTTGGAACGAGAAGCAGGATTCTGATTTTCCAGTGTGAGTATAATATCTTCAGTACACTTAGCAAAAGGTTTTATTTCTCAAACAGTATGATATGCAGTACCACTTAAGTCATTATGGAGCTGTCTTGATATTGTATAGAGTTCATTTCATAAGAGCAAAAAGAAAAAAAAAGTATCTGAATACATTTGAGACGTATTATGAAGAGTCAGATGCGTTCATTCATGTCCTAACAGGATTATGTTAAATACAGCACTACACCGAGAATGAAGTCGCTTTCACATCCTCCTCTGAAAGCATCACAGATTTTCAATGCTGTCGTATCTTTAATTTACTGTAATCCATCAACGACCCGGGTCTCGTTAGCGCCGCCGTTTGGGAGCTGCTTTATTGACTGGGTTTGAAATCCCACACTGATTGTGGGGCATTTGTGCGTTTTTTTGAGGATTGCTGATTGCATTGTGCCCTCTGCAAATTAAGTAAGGAACAGTGAATGGGACGTGGCGTTTAATTATGGTGAGCTTCACAACAGCAGCTAATTTACAGGATAAAGACTCCCGGGAGATTAGCTGTGATTGTTTAGCAGCGCTGAATGAGCGCGTTTTCTGCTGGGAGGAGAGCGGCTATGATGGCTCACTTAATGGGTGAGAGGAGACGATCATCAACACAACACAACACAACACAACACACATCATCAGGTATTGATTTCTTAGTAATAGTGTGTTTTCAAATGCCTCACTTAATCAGCGAGAGCTCAAAATTACATTCCATTGTTTTAATAACTCATTCAGAGTTGATTTATATGAATATAGCAAAGGTTTAATAGCAACATTTTGTGTATCATTATTCAGATAAAACTACAGACTTATTCTGACAGACAAATGTTAATCAGAGAAACTGGTTATCCTCAAGGACTGATATTTTTATGGATAAAAGTACGAATCAACTTATAGTAAGGTGTAACTTTTTGGACTTAAGTCGCCAACTCTGAATGCAACCCTCTGATCTGAACCAGTACATCCCCATAAGCGATAATATGATATATCATGATATTCATTATGCACAACATTGTTATGAATATCATGAAAATTTTCACTCAGGAATAGGCTGTCGTCAGGTTTTTGCCAATTTGATAGCATTAGCGTTATTAATAGCAAATAAATGAATAGCTGTTTATTTCTCCACTGGGACCAAACCTCATCATAGAGCATCATCTGCTCATGAGTTTTAATCGAAGGATTTTCATAGTTCTGTTCACCTGAAAGCAGGAGATTAATGTGCTAATGTTTAACACGTTAATGTTAAAAAAATGACAACTGCCATTTTTCTACTGAAGTGGTGGCTGATGGGAGAATTCACAAGTAAGGAAAATGGCTTCTTACTCTGTCATGCCACCAAATAAACATGAAGAAGAAGCTAATTATTAACCCTCTGAGGTCTGCAATGTTGCCTACGATGTGAAAGATCTCACATATTGCTGAAATTTACAAAGAATTTACAACTTATTTGGTACAGAGACTTACTCTTGTTGCAGATTAGCAGTAAAAAAGATGTTTTCTTATTCTTTTTTTGTTACTTTGTCTAAATTACAAACTGGTGTAATAAAAAGGCTTTTTGGCTTGTATTAGGTATAAATTATTTATACAAATTGCAATTGTTTGCTTAGAGTTACAAACACCAGCATGATGGCTAAAAATTACAGCTGGCTAAACGTTATAGCCAATACACTACTAGAAGAGTGATATATACAACAATGCTAACACTGTTAGCCATGTAAAAGAGATGTTATCCACGAATCTTTATTTTGCTACTGACATCATGCTAATTGGCTGCTTGCAGTGACTGTTCAGCTGCATCAGCTTTTTTTATTTAAAAGCAAGTTTCTTGCAAATGACTTTTTGTCCAACATGCTAACAAAGCGTTCCTTACTCTCTTACTACGTGCCTATATTTTGACTTTTTGACCAAGGACTTGTCTCGCTCACGTCCCCTCGGTAATGAGGGGTTATCAACGCCGTCACACGAGACAGTTAGCTCCTCGCAGGGGAACGAACGGAATTACCTGAGGTGAAAATGAAGACCTGGCGTGCTCTTATTATCATAACGATTACATTTGCTAATTAAATGTCTGTCTCTTGAATAACAATTAAGATAAGACATACCATGTGTGGACTCAAAACGTGTCTTCCAGCAGCCGCTTTGCTCTTTCTGGTCCTCATCACTGCACTTTCGAGGGCTGCAGCAGCTGCGTGATTTGATTTAACATGGCCTTAGCGCACAGCCTTAAACAATCACACCCTCATGAATTATTCATCACTACGAGCCTCTGTTTATATCCAGCTATGCTAATATGAGGAGCTGTGACTACTCACTCTTATTTCTTCCTGAAACAGCAAATTAGAATTTCCATATATTTTGGAAGTAACTAAAATTTTGCAGTCAAGGTTGTGACTCTTCTGACACTAATTTTTGGAAATAGTGCACAATTTATTCATAGCTATAATTGAGAAAAGAATGACATATTTTTTAAGTTGAATTCACATTTTTCACAGTCACCAAAATGTCTTTTGAAGACCTGTTTTCATTAAAATGCTCAAAAAAAAAAAGTCCTGGTTCCACAAAAAATGTTATAAATTCAGGTTCTATGAATAAGCAAATCAGAAACACCACCAACTCTACAGGCCCCTCCCCCTTCCACTTGTAAATCATTCCTGCATGTCCTGCATGTGAATATTAGAACCTGATTGGCTCTTATTTTTTAATGATGCAATAACACATGTCTGTAATGTTCATTACTGAATCAGATTTTCAGGAAAAATGTCCTGAAAAAACTGTGAAAATCACAGAACATTTGTTTAGTGTTAGCTAGCGAGCTAATGTTTGCTAAGCAAAACAGCTAACATTAATGTTAAATTGTTTTAAGTGTATGAAAAATAAACTTTACCTGACGACATGCTGTGGTTATATAATTCCTGATTGTTTTCCATGTTAAGGCTGTACTTATTTAGAAAGAGTGAATTTATTTCCACTCCAGCAGTAAACTGATGTTTATCCCGATTAATTAATGGCTAAATTCAGTGAAGTGGAATTTAAACTTCATTTTGGATGACGTTTGAGGCTGCTACGATATTTATTATTTAGAATTTATTTTGTTTACTGAAACAGAATGAAAGATGTTAGCTTTTGTTTTCCGCTTTTGGTTTTCTGGTTATTGATGGTTCAGAACTTAGTGCTGGTTCAGACTCGAACAGAATCTTTTTTTTTTTCACATCAGCTCGATTAAAGCCACAGTGTTTAAAGCCTTGCATGATTAATGTCTTTTCATAATATTTACACAACGCTGAACAGTATCGACCCGAATTTCCTGTTGCTTTCAAAACCTGTTTAACCTCCTGCTGCAGCGGTGCTGCATTTAATACAAAATCAAGCCATATTTAAAACTCAGATAAACTCAGGTAAATATTCAGAAACACCAGCACGCTGGGTGATAACTCAGCACTCAGCATGGTTCAGTAATAATGTGGTAATATCTGAACACCTTTCAGTAATAACTGACCATGTTTTAGTAATCACAGGGTAATAACTGAGCGTGATTTAACTGGGTAAAAACTGATCATGCTGCAGTAATAACTGTGTAATAACTGAAAATACTGCAGTAATAAGGGTAATAACTGAGCATGTTGTACTAATAACCCATTTCAGTTATAGCAGAGTAATAACTGAGCATATTTCCATAATAACTGGGTAATAACCAGGTAATAACTGAGCATGTTGTAGTAATAACCAGATAATAATTGAGCATGTTCTAGTAATAAGTATGTATGTTTTGGTAAAAACATACATAGTTATTACTACAACATGCTCAGTTATTACCTGGTTATTACCCAGTTATTATGGAAATATAATAACGGAATAATAAAAGAGCTTGTTTCAGTAATAACGGAATAATAAAAGAGCTTGTTTCAGTAATAACAGAATAATAAAAGAGCTTGTTTCAGTAATAACTGAGTAATAAAAGAGCATGTTTCAGTAATAACTGAGTAATAAAAGAGCATGTTTCAGTAATAACTGAGTAATAAAAGAGCATGTTTAAGTAATAACTGAGTAATAAAAGAGCTTGTTTCAGTAATAACTGAGTAATAAAAGAGCATGTTTCAGTAATAACTGAGTAATAAAAGAGCTTGTGTCAGTAATAACTGAGTAATAAAAGAGCATGTTTCAGTAATAACTGAGTAATAAAAGAGCTTGTTTCAGTAATAACTGAGTAATAACCTCTAAATATGGCACATGTAATAATAACATTTCAGTAATAACGGAGTAATAACAGCATGTAATAACTGGGTAACAACTGAAAAGGCTGCAGTAATAAGGGTAATAATGGAGACATTGCAGTAATTACCAGATAATAGCTGAGCATGCTGCAGTAATAACTGAGTATATTTCGGTAATAACTAAATAATAACTGGATAATAATTTTAGGAATAACTAATAATTAGTAATAACTGTGTTTCAGTATTAAGTGTTTCTGATTGGCTGGCATTTTCTTATACATTGATTCACCTCTGATGTCAATTTGTTCTAATCTTTGATCGCAGTTCTAAGAATCAATTCTTCTGATTAATATTAACTAATAATGTTAAACAGTAACCATGACAACAGGCATGAATAACAGGTTATCGTGTCCACATTTTGCTAGCAGCTCCGAAAATAAGAAAAATGAATGATACAGATTTACGCAGTGAGGAACGGTTTATGAACAGAGTGGGATATCTGTCTCTGATGTGTAACCATAGCAACGATTGTATAACAGTATTTAGAAGGTTAGCTAAATAAAATGACAATGAGTTTTTTTTTCATATCATATCAGAGGAAGGCTGCTTTAATAAATTCTGGTGAGGCCACTCCGCTTTGTGTTGCGCTATCCGTCCATCTCGCGTTATTTAATGATATCCGGAGGCTTCATTGGTTGTTATCTTTTGCATATTGCGTAACTCTTTATGAGGCCGTGCCTAGTCCACAACAATCGTCCTCATCATTGTCATCATCATCAGCGGCACTACAGCAGATATTAAAGCGCTGTTGTTCGTGTGCGTGATGCGAGACTGAGGAATTGATCAGGACGAGATTGCAAACACAGACTTTTCACACTTGATTCATAAGTCATGGGAAAGTAATAAAAGGTGCCCAGTGAAGCATTTGAATCCAATTACCTTCTACAGAATGCTGCTGTAATCCAATTATAATTCTTCCAGTTCTCAGGAATTATAATAAGTTATTTTCTTAGGTTTTGACAACAGTGATTTATGTTGAATTGCATGCCCTTTGACCTGTGGATGAAAAATGCAGTGTGAGATGAATAAATGTGAGAAATATGAAGAAAAATGGGACAGTGTGGGATAACTATAACTGGATTGCACTGTATTTAAAGCTGAAACCAAGCAATAAATTCCACCTGAAATGGCTGTTATTCGATTCTGTATGCACTTCCTTTTGAAACAGGAAGTCAGAGTGACGGAGTGTTGAAGTGCGTGACTGATTTACACAACAGCCAATAGTGTTCGAGCTGCACCAAGCCCCATCGAATCTAAACTAACTTAACAGTAGATTAGAAAACTAGCTAAATATGGAGGATAGTAAAGAGGTTATAATGCAAGCCTTTTCCACAAAATAGCATGAGCTGTTGTTGGCGCAAAACTGCCAACTCCGCCCTCTTCTGATCGACTAAACTCCACCCCTTTATTCTCCACCAAGCGAGGGTTGGAAAAGGGAATAATGTGCAATAGATTCACTGACAAGACATGTTTACTGCTAATGAGCTGCTACTGTAGAGCAAGACACGCCCCCGGGGGCGGGACCTATGTGTTCTAGAGATCATTGAATTGGACACGAGTACATGATGAGTCATTGAAAAATTAAAAAAAATCATAGAAAAAAAATCAATTCCCCTGAAGTAATGTACTATAAAATTAAAACAAGTGTAACTCCAAAACTATATATTTAAAAAAATATATTTTTTCTAGATTGTAATGTATTATCGTACTGGTGTCCATAACGCCAAGGCCGAGGTACAAGATGCTCTGAAACACCCATTTTGACTTCAGGGTCACATACCTGAGGAATATTGAGCAGGATAAACCAGTATGCAAACCAGTATCCTTTCTGCTGTGATTTGATTCACTCACGCCGTTTACTTCCTGCTGGAAAAGAACAAATCTACAAATATAAATTGATTTATTTATCCGCAATCATGGACTTTATTAAGCAATATAAAATATACACCAGGGAAAATAGTTTCCTTTGTTGGTCCTTGTGTTTAGTATTTTCTCACTTTTTCTCCAAAAAAAAAAACAAGAGTCAAAATAATCCCGCGGAAAATTTGGACCAAAAAAAAAAAAAAAAGGTAAAAACAGAACAGCCTTTCTGTGCAGGATCATCTGAACACCGATGAGGAAAAAAAGACACGATATCAGGGTTTTAAACACACACCGAGCGACACTAGAGCGTGTGCTGGTCGCTTCTCTCCTGGAAAAGTGTTGCGAGTGAGTGAACGTCAGGCCACGAGGCGTCCAGGTCGAGTGTGTCGGGTTCATATGGAGGATCAGGAAGGTCCAGAGAGCTGATGGAGCCGGTCGGAGAACCCTGGCCTTCGTACGCGTACGTCTGCAGCGAATCGTACGGTGACCCGCTCGTGTCCTGATCCGCCTCCACTACCTTCAGCTGGATCACTTCCTGGATGTCCTGAACGGGCAGGGACAGGGACGGACTCAGCGTCTCCACCCCTACGGCCCCGAACGTCTCACACTGCGCCTCCTCCTTCCTCCTCTTCCGTTTTTTACGAGCCTCCGCCGCAGCCTCGGGGTTCCTCAGAGCCGCCATGTCAAAGGCTTCAGTGTCCTCCTCGCCTCCGCCTTCGTCATCGTACGTCACTACGTTCTCCCTGATGTCCTCCTCGGAAATGATCAGCGTCTCTTTTTTGCTCTTTTTGCTCCGCAGGGTAACAAACAACACCACGATGGCTGAGAGAAACAAAAAGACAAAGGCTGTTATTCTCTTAGCAGCAATTCACTAACGCTATAACAAAAAAAACAAGATGGCAGATGTGAAACCAATGCTAACTGGTGGCTAATAACTAGCATTAAATGTTACAAAGCAATAACAATTGTGTAAACAAATCAGTAATGTTAACTTTGCTTCGAAAAAGACAGATTAGCCAAAAATATAAATTAGGTGAGTGAAATCATGCTAATCGGTAAATATTTGTTTGCAGAGTCTGTTAGCACTTGTAGCTTCAGGTGAAACAGACGCTTCCAGTTCATACTACAAAGAAATTCTGGTAACTAGCAAAATAATTTTAAATCCCATCATGCTTCATATTACAAAGGTAGTAAAGTTTTACAGGAATAAATAAGTAAAATAGGTCTGCTAATGCTAAAATTGTTACAGATCTGTATTATAGGAGTTCTTGCTAATCAGTGGCTAGTTTACTGTAACTTGTTTAATCTTACTATGTAATGATCTTTTTGCTAACAGAAGTATTAAATTAGCTTTTTGTTGTTAGCTTTAGCATCACTGTATGCTAATATTCGGTGTTACCCAGCAGGATGAGGACGCAGAGCAGGATGGCGATGAGAGCCCCGGTGCTGAGGCCGGCGGAGGAGAAGAAGGCCTGGGGTCGGCAGGTCGGTGATCGGAGGCCGCGTTGGCACGGACACACACGCAGCGTGAGGGTGGTGGTGCTGCTGAGCGCCGGCTCTCCTCCGTCCCACACCACCACGGCCAGCTGATGGAGCTCCTGATCGGCCCGACTGAAGCCCCAGCGCCGGGCCACGATACTCGCACTGCTGTCTGTTAGACACAGAGCAGATATTGAGGATGGGAATGAATACGAATACCGAACGTTCTAAACCGATACAAACACAGATACGAATAGGAGGCACACTATCCTTTTTTTAAAATCAGTGTTGACCTTTTTACCACCAGGATTTTTTCCAGTATTTTCCAATGTTTTGTAGAGTTAGTCTTCATTAAAAATAAAAGAAAAATTAAAAAGAAAAAAACTTTTCCAGTTTAGGCCACACCCACTGTAAAGCTGTATACAGTGTGTCGTTGCTTTACTCTCCTAAGAGAGACACACTTACACACATATAAACACTTATACAGATACACACTTACCTACCGAAGTCCTTTCCCTTCTTTTCTTTTGTTTAAAGTTTGTTTAAATATTAAATATATTTGTATTACACCAAATGTGAGAGTTATATTAAATATTCAAAAAACAACAAAAACAATATAGAGATATACAAGATAATATACAATATAAGATAAAAACTGCTCAAACCTTAGACATTTGCTGATTAGTCCAATCTGCCCTAGTGGGTGTGGTCTAATATTCAAATGAGTATTCTTCTACTTTTCTCTTTCAGTTTTTGTCATGTTTCCTTCCTTCCTTCCTTCCTTCCTTCCTTTCTCTTTGTCACATTCTCTTCCTTACTCGTCTTTTTCCTTCTTTCTTATTTTCACACTTTGTCTGTGTTCTTTGCCATGTTTCTCTCTTTTTTCTGTTTTTTTTCTTTTTTCATTTCATTTCTATTTGATTGACAGCTCTCTGTCTGAGACTCCGCCTGCATTAGGTTATCTTTCACTTGCTAGGTTAGATTTCACTCAGTGGGTTAGATTTCACTCAGTGGGTTAGATTTCACTCAGTGGGTTAGATTTCACTCGCTAGGTTAGATTTCACTCAGTAGGTTAGCTTTCACTCAGTAGGTTAGATTTCACTCAGTGGGTTAGATTTCACTCGCTAGGTTAGATTTCACTCAGTAGGTTAGCTTTCACTCAGTAGGTTAGATTTCACTCGCTAGGTTAGATTTCACTCAGTGGGTTAGATTTCACTCAGTGGGTTAGATTTCACTCGCTAGGTTAGATTTCACTCAGTGGGTTAGATTTCACTCGCTAGGTTAGATTTCACTCACTAGGTTAGATTTCACTCAGTGGGTTAGTTTTCACTCAGTAGGTTAGCTTTCACTCAGTAGGTAACTTTCATTGGCTATGTTACTCAGACTCAAAGAGACCATGAGCAGAAACACAGTTCTGGAAGTAAATATCAAAATCACAAAGCCTTGTGACTGGTGAAGGTAAATCCTACTTAACATTACCCAAGATAAGCCCCGCCCACTTTACATTAAAAAGGCAGAAGGGTTAGTGAAGTGCATGTACCCAATGGAAAGTCGCTGAGTGTCTAAAGGAATAAAGGAATAAAAAAATTTTCCTTCGTCTGTGGTTTTATCTCACTCTTCCCTCTTCCACTGTCCACCTATTCTTTCTTGTTCTCTCTCTCTTTCTCTCACATTCTAATTTCTTCTCTCTCTCTCTGTCTTAAGCTCCACAGCGTATGTGTGATCACGACCATCTCCTCTGCAATGTTGATTCTGCTCTCTAAGGAGCAGATGCACAGCAGGTGATGGAGGGAGGGATGTAGTGAGGGAGGGCACATCTCCACTTCAGGGTGCCGTCTGTCTCCTTCTGCATGCCAACTACTGTGTGCAAACAAACACAGCTGGGGAGCTCTACCTCCTCCTCTTCCTCCTCCTCCACCTTTTCTTCATCATGCATGACTTTTCTCTTCATAGACCAGAGTCACATGACTTGGTACCAAACGTGATTCACGTAAACGCCACGAAAGCGAGAACTATTCATATACATCAACACCCTGATGCGTAGTGTTATGCCTGGGAAAGCAAACACAAAACAGAGCCAATAAGCCTTCATTAAGACTGAGAGAGACAAAGGCCACGCCTCCTTCACTGAAACCGACAGGCACAGAGTTGTAGGTTTGTATAATGACAGACTGGTTACAGTGAAAGGGGTGTGGCCTCTGTGGGTTTTTTAATGGTAGCAGTGAACGAGGCTTTCTCATTTCAATTCAGTGTTAAGCCAATTTGAACAGCCACCATTTTCTCCGAATCAGAGGAGTGATTAATTCTTCCAGAGGGAACTGCAATCTAATTTGTTTCACTGCTCCTCATGCCAGGCACTGGTGAGTGTGTAGTCACATGACCCTGTTCAAGTTAAACTGATGAAGCCCTTCGGATGAACAGCAAAATGTCTCCAACATCACAAGCCCAGTTACTAACTGTGTGTATTTCTTTTTCTGAGATGATATGATGAGCAATTTGATCTAGGAGTCACATTCCAATGGATAAAAAATACATAAATACAGCCAAAAGTTCAGTTACAGCTGGTTTGATATGATACGGTTCAGTGATTCAATGTTTAGAGATGTGTAGATCACAACCTCCTTAAGCAAAATGCCAGACCTCCTTAACTATGTTTTACAGATGCATACTCCACACCTCCTCAACTATGTCTCATAGATGCATAGGCCACACCCCCTTAACTAGGATTTAGAGATGCATAGGCCACACCTCCTTACCTAGAATTTACTGATGTATAAGCCACACCTCCTTAACTATGTCTCATAGATGCATAGGCCACACCCCCCTAACTATGATTTACAGATGCATATGCCATGCCTTTTTCACTAGGACTTATAACCACAGAGGCCATGCCTCTTTCACCAGAACATACAGGTGCATCGGCCACACTTTTCACCAGGACTGACAACCACAGAGGCCACGCCTCCTTCACTGGGATTGACAGACAGAGGCCACGCCTCCATCACAGAGACAGGACCACCTGTGATTTTTTTTCCATGTGGACGTTATATAGTTGCTGTTGGAGAAGAAAAATGCCGAAACAAACTGAAGTAAAGCTCTAAAATCTCCGATTGCAGCACTCTGAGCTCTCCGAGTCTCTGAGCGTCTGTTTCTTATCTCCCCGATTGCTTCGTTAAACCCTCACAGCCCTCTTCAGGCTTCCTCCATCGCTATTCCCTCGTTTCCTCTTTCTCTCAGCCCTCTAAAGGAGCAGTCTGCTTTCTGCACATGAATCATTTCAGTCTGACCATCTCCAAAAACAGCCATGAGCCAACACCATCACAGAGCCGGTTTCCAGGGCAACAACACCGCTGGCCTCTTGATATGAGAAGAGCGTGGTTTGATGAGGGAATGAGCAGAGATCTATGTGACAACACACAATGTTAAATATGTTTGTCTTGAGGCGCTTGTGCTTTACTTAGAGCAAACATGTGGGATTCGGCACTCACGAGGTGAATTTCATTAGTGAGATAAGAGCGGAGAGGCTCTTCTGGATCTGATTTGATGAGGTTAGAGAATCCGACATTCATCATTCTTCACTAATACAAGTTTACGTGTTCTGATTGAATGAAATAAGTAAGAACATCTCAAT
Source organism: Pangasianodon hypophthalmus (assembly GCF_027358585.1). Lineage (NCBI taxonomy): Eukaryota > Metazoa > Chordata > Actinopteri > Siluriformes > Pangasiidae > Pangasianodon > Pangasianodon hypophthalmus. The sequence goes on from NC_069730.1 coordinate 1,472,024, forward strand.
GTTTCAGTTTTAACTATTAAATATTAATAACAGTGTGCTATAAGGGTGGCGTGGCAGCATAGTGGGTATTGTTGCTGCCTAACCCCTCCTAGGTCCCAAGCTGTGAATGTGACTGCATGGTGCTATGAGATGGACCGGTGTCCCATACAGGGGAAATGTTTATCATTAGGATGTAAACACTAGGTTTCAACCGCTTTATCTTGCACAGTGAAGGGTGCTTTGGAGTTTTGCAGACTCGGCTAGAACCGTCTCTATGGGTCTACCCTGAAAATCTATGGTAATTGATGGTTTGCTGCCAAGAGCGCATAAACTTGTCAAAACTTTTCTTAAAAGTGTAGTACCAAAACACTAAGCAGTATATGCACGTAGAGTCAACAAACTGCAAGCGTTATCAGTCAGCGCAATGTCTGTGGCCAAACCCCACATTTCTACCAAAGTTACTGATGGCTCTCAAGTGGTGTAACAAAAAAGCATTCTTCCTTTCTTCCTATTGTTGGCAACTTTGAATCCTGATGATTCTGTGGTCAGGAGCCAAGGGAGCATTATTGCTCTCTGGATGGGAGGGATGGCATACCCTTACTCCCCTGCCAATCAAAATGACACTAGCCAATTGCAAGTGTCTGTGAGCTCCTGTATGAGGAAGAGGGCAGACGGCATTTTCCATTGAGTGCGTTAAGCTGCCCTGTGATACAGCATGAGCAGCAGTTCGAAAAAGATGGCGCTAGCTGGATTCAAGTGTCTCTGAGATAGCACGTTAGCCTTCAACTTCATGAAGGGGGGAGCTGGCTGGTGGGTGGGAATTAACAGGTTATCAATTTGGGAAGAAAAATGGGGGGTGAGGGAAGAATTGTAGGAAAAAGTGGCATTGACACTGCACAACCTTTCAACCTCTATAACAATGTGTGAGAATGTAGCTGGCAAATCACAGTTCTTGGTAGTGAACTCTGATTTCTGACTTTCATACCTTCATTATCCTTGAGGGTGAAGTTTGGATTGGCCGGAACATCTGCTGGCAGAGCGAAGGAAAAGCGTCCGTTGGCAAAGTTGTCCCTGTCCGTAGCCCTGATGGTCTGGATGACCTGCAGAGAGACAGAGCAGCACCACTGGGTTGAAATAAACCACAAACACACTTCCATGTAATTGCAGTGACTGAAGCCATGCCCTGTCTTTTTCTTCTCTGTCTAATCCAGCAATCTCTTCACGCTCCCTCAGCTTCCCTCTGCTCGGATTAAAGAGCGTTTGGCCCAGCGTGGCACCTGGATCGCAAGAAGCAAATGCATGCGATGATGTTTTGTCAGCTTGTTAACCTAATTGGCTTCCTCACGCAGGTCATGTCTGAGAAAGACCAATTATTGCAGTTCACCTGTGGGCGTGGGGACGTCTGCCACGAGCTGGAAGGATGAGACATGTTCAAATCGACTCAATCACGCGCTGAATTTCGCTTCCTGCTTCTAATAAGGGCTCCAGGTTGTGGCGGTGTCTTCTCTTGCTCGTTACTTGCTGCTGTCACTGCTTCAAGAGACATGGTTGCTCTTGTTTTGTTTCACTTGTCTTGTTCATAATGCTTGGTGTGGAGCCAAAAAGACAGAAATGTATTGAAAAAGAAATTCTGCCATGTTTTAAATTTGGAGGTGTACCTTAGTGATGGTGTACATTGTAGATGTTATACATAGAGAGAAAAATATCCATTTTTAAGTCAGAACAGTCATTTTCAGTTATGTTGGCCACCTCGCTTGTTCTTGTTGTAGTTTGTGTTACATTCTTCTATGGATTTGGACCAATAAACAAGGGGAGGTCTCAGGTCTTACTCAAAAGACATATTTTGGATTCACGGTGTGTGTACGTTTGGCTTAAAGATTCTCTCATCTAATAAATTTCGACTCAGAAAAGGTTTAACAGTTATTGAGATGTGACAAATTTTGCAATTCTCTACAACTGTAAAACCATAAATAAGGTTAACAACATAATTGTATTAATTGGTGTAGTTTTTAAAAATAATCCATCCTTGTGTATTATTGATCAAGTTCATGGTTTGTTAATGTTACTAATGCCAATAATGCATGTTATATCATAGTGCTGTTGAATTCTGGATTGTGATTGGTCAGAAGGTGTAGATTATTTTTCTATAACAGCAGCTCTGACAGTAGTGCAGCTGCACGTCACAGGTTTATATCAATGCACTCGTTCTAATACGTTACGGTTTCTATAGTAACAGCTCATTCACAGGGACGTGTACAGTGAACGCTTTACAAACAGATAAAAAGGGAGGGTAATTGTTGCTATGGTGAAGTTTTCTGTAAGGAGAAGTTTATTTAATATTTATGGAAGGAGTCTCCAGTGTCAGCACTTTGTAACAGTCAGAGGTAAAGCTGTAACTTCAAGTTTTCCGACATTTTTGTTTCATGTGGTTTCTCTGTTTATAGCTGCTATAATGTAAGTGACAAAAGGCACTAACTTGTTTCTTGGACGTTCCTCAACATTTAATGCAATGATAAATGGATAAAAAGTACAACGTGACATTCTTAATTCTGACAAAATGTAATCGTTGGCTATAAGAGGAATAAAACTCTTTAGGGCGTGCTGTTATAAGAATCAACTTTGCGGTGGTAACAGTAACTCTGTTCCATCACACCACCACATTGTTGATTATTTTCCTATAACGGAATGACACTGAGTGTTTTATTATAACTGATTATCATCAAAAATGCATAATTGGCTGGAGTTTGTCTGTATGGAAAGCAGGGCAATAATAAACTGTTCCACATGCAGGATCCGTTCAGCTCATCCTCCTTGTTTAGGGATCATCATTCAATGGGAAAAAGATAGTCCGATAGTCAGGAACACAGCAGCGATGCAGATCTGAGCGGCTCTGTGAGGCTGCACATGGTCCTGAATCACAAAGTGTGATGATTAGCATTTCCTGGGCCTCGGTGTGGGCCGCTATCTGCTCCTGAACACCGGATACACTGAATTATTTATGGGTTCAATAGGCTTCGGAAGTCTGCAGAGCCACAGATAAATCCAAGCCTGATGGTGTCAGACATATAAAGGGACAGTGTATATGTGTGTGTGTGTGTGTGTGTGTGTGTGTGTGTGTGTGTGTGTGTATATATGTGTATGTGGTTATAAGTTCACAAGCAGAAGCAGAATTAAAGACAGGAGAGGGAAAGAGTGCTTGTGGAACGGTAAAAGGTTTAGATGAAGAAAAGCAAGCAGCAGAAAAAGGGAGCGAAGAGAAAAATGAGAGTGTGACAGGGGTGAGAAAAGCGAGAGAGAGTTTCCAGCCGTTCAGAGAATAGATGAGAGATGAAAGTGTGACATGGAGAAATAGAGTGTTGGACAGTCAAGTGAAAGAAAAGGAAAAAAAAAAGCAGATTTCGGAGTGATAAACCAACCTGGCCTGCTTTGGTACTCTCACACACGATGATGTCACTGTCCGTCTGGATGTACGGCGTGTTGTCGTTGACGTCCAGGACTTGGACTGTGACAGGGACGGAGCTCACCAACATGGGATTGTCTGAAACACACACACACACACACACACACACACACACACACATACACACACAGACAAAATACAGCACTGAAGTAGTTTTCCTTGTAGAGGTGAACATTCCAGATGTCTCCATGTCTGATAATTTATTCATGAGAAATATTACAAATATAAATTTTTCTTATCCCATGGTGCTGTTGAATTCTCAGATCTCATTGGTCAGAAGGTGTTGACTAATTTTCTATAATAGCAGCTCTGACGATATTTCAGCTTCAAAGCAGTTAGCTAATATTACAATAGCAGTTAGCTAGCCATAAACATTACAAACATCTATAAATATGACTTAAAAAGTCTCTCAAAAATCCTGTCAAGTTAGCTCATGATACTGACTGGTGAATGTTAGCATTTACCTCAAGTTAGCTAGCTGGCTAATGTTGGCAGTTACCTCATGTTAGCAAGCTGACTAATGCAGTTACCTCATGTTAGCTGGCTAAAGCTAGCAGTAAATATTATGAACATTTTCTTTTATAAATAACTTAAAAATCTCTCAAAAATCCTGTCAGATTAGCTAGTGGTCTAACACTAGCAATTAGCTCTTGTGAGCTAGCTAGTTAGAATATTTTGAATGCAAATTCAACTAAATTTTATCTTATTGGATTTTTTAAACAAATATAAGATTATTAAACCTATTTGTAGATATGTTGACTCATTTCAAGCTTGTCTTATTTTACTGGCAGATAGATACATTTTCTAGTTTTAATTTTTTTTTTAGAAAGAAACAAAATTATCTGCCAATAGAATAAGAAAATGTGAAGCCTGAAATGAGTAAAAAAAAATCTAAAACAGGCTGAATAATCTTCTATTTGATTCATAATAATCTCATAACGAGAAATATTAGATCAATTTTCCCATATTCAAGATATTTTCACTCTCTATCATTTTTCTGCAGCGTAAAAATGACATTATCGCACCGCCACACGTAAACTAATCCCGTCTGAATAGGGCTTTTAATGAGACTTCATTTCAAACACGACACCCAAAGCTGATCGTTTCCTAAAATTGCTCACATCTCTGTCAGGATGATTATCTTCAAAACCTTACATTGTGTAGTGAAAAGGCATGCCGGATTTATTCTGCGCAAATGATGATGATGATGAGGATGATGATGATGATGATGATACGCCTCATTTCAATGTTTAAATGATGGAAATTTAGACAGCGATCACAACTCATCAGTTCCACTCAAGCTCATGTGAGCAGTCTGTCTGTCTTTTCCTGCAGGACCTCTTTTAAAACCTCCGGAGCTTTCTTTACAAAATCAGCCGAGTGCAAACAAACAGAGCTGAGAGGAGAAGCACACACTCGATGCGGCGTCTGCGCGAATGTAAATTTCATGAATATTTCAGCGTCGCTGGTGAAGCTTGCTGAGATTATTTTCACATTTTTAGCCATAAATGGTCTCTGCATCACATATCTGTCTGCACAGGGGATAACTGATGGTGCTGAAACACTGTGAAATGCTGAACAGCAGAAAAAAAAAAGCAAAAAAAAAAAGAAAAAGAAAAAGAAAAAGAAAAAAAGCAGCAAGTCGATATTTCTGGTCATTCTAATCACATGACTCCTGACGGTGATTGATCAGGTGACGATATCAGTTATACCGCAGGAAAAAAGCAATCAAACAAAAGGCTGATTGTTTAGATAAGTGTTGGTGAAAGAAAGAATGAAAAGAAATCAATCAACCCATCCACTTTCATCATGGCATCACATTACCTATGGCAACAGCGTCAATCCCATAATGCAACACTCCCCCAGTGAGTAATTTGCTTCGGTCAATAATAGTTACGGCTTCCCTGCGGCTTCCGTCACTGTGAGATAAATGTGCCTGAACAAAATGGCGATAATATTTGCTGATAAAATTAACGATTTAGCCTTTGCTAAGCCCCGCCCACTTGGATACTGTCGCTAAGTTTGAGAGACTTTCAAGTTCAGAATGTGACCGATGAGTTTTTAATATTAAAGGGGAAAAAAGTACAGAAAGTTTGCTACAGGTGCTGTGCCTATTAAGAAGCGACTTTCTTTGTGGGCGTGTCTTTGAGTTGTATAAATGGGTGTGTCTTTGAGTTGTACGAAGGGGCGTGTCTTTGAGCCCATACCGTTTCTGAGCAGGTACACAGAAAACACACAGGTTTTAGGATTGCATCACGTTAACAGTTATTTTAACCGTCACGTTAACAGTGAAGATAACAAATATTAATTTTAGCAATTAGCTAGTTAGCTATCTGGCTAATGTTGGCGATTACTTCATTAGCTCATCTTAGCTGACTAACACTAGTTGGAAAGAAAAAAAAATTAAGAAAAAATAATATGAATATGATTTAAAAATCTTCTCAGAATTCCTGGGTTACTAGTTTTTAGCTATCTGCCAAGCATTAGCGCGTTAGCTAGATAGTTAATATTAACCATATTTACCATATATGGTCCCAGAACTCTTGAATCTTGAATCTTAATACTAGCACTTAGCTAGCTAACACTATGGTAGAGATCATAAACGTTATGACTTAAAAAATTCTCTCAGAAATCCTGTCAGGTTAGATCATGTTAGTTATCTGGCGAATGTTAGCTAATGTTAGCTAGCTGGATAAAGTTAGCAGAGAAAATTATTAAACTATATGGAAAAATCCTGTCAACTGATGTTAGCAGTTTGCTCAAGGTGGCTAACTGGCTAATGCTATCAGTAAATCTTGTTAGTTTAACTCCAAAACTGTGAAAATACAGTATAGGCGTATATATTAATGCTAGTGACTTCCTTCTTCCTGCTTCCATATATGGACTCGAAGACGAAACTACATTCCCATATAGGGTCTTAAGGACACATCCACTTAGAGATGCTCTCACTCAAAGACACGCCCACATTCCCATACATGGTCTTAACAGAACGCCCACTCAAAGTACCTCTCATGTCACTCAGACACGCCCATATTCCCATATACACTCTTAAAGTCACGCCTACTCAGCAACTCTCATTTCTAGTATACACATTATGTGATCTGCCACCTGTAAGGTTATTGGTTACAGCTACTAAGCTATGATTGGTCAATAGCACTATAGGGGTGGGGAAGAGAAGAGAAAAGATGTTAATTATATATAAAATCTGTAAAAATTAGTGGCTTTGTGGAGATTGTGGATTGACGATGTAGTTACTTACCAACCTCTGCAGCACTGACAGTGATGTTATGCCAGGCCACGCCCTCTCGATCCAGACTCGCCGTGGTTTTAATGAGGCCGCTGTTCTCATCGATGCTGAAAAGCGTCTCTCCATCTGCGCTCTCGTCGATGGAGTACCTGCGGATCAGAGCTCAGTGTCAAACGAAGATGCATGGCTAATTTATCTGTGCTTTTCTGAGCAAACATAATGATATCTCATTAAACGATAGAGAAGTCGCTGAGCGTGCGGAATACTTAAATATTTTAATCATCCGTGCTGAATAAGCGAGCGGAGCTAATGCACTGAAACCGCATCAACACCCGGGAGTCGATTCCCAAGTGAACCTCCAGTTGTTCCAGTTCCCGCACTCCGATGGGAGTAGAAGCGATGAAGGCTGTTTCCACACTTACTTTTTTTTTTTTAAAGAAAAATTTCAAGCCAGAGCACTAAAAAACAAACACAAACAAACAAAAAAACCCTGTAACTATAAGGTTTAGCTAGTTTCAGCCTGTTCTAATACATTATCGTTTCTATAGTAACAGCTCTTTCACAGACATTTGTGTGGCGGACCCTCCACTTTTTGTGTAATCGTTGATATGGTGAAGTTTTCTGTAAGGAGATGTTTATTTAAAATTTAAGGAAGGAGTCTCCAGTGTCAGCGCTTTGCAACAGTCAGGTAGCGCTGCACTATATATCAAAATTATCAAAACATCGCAAATGTAAATATCGCGATATGCATATCGCAAGGGCTTGTGATAAGTGAATGATTTTAATACTTCAAAAACTTACTAAAAGTCTTAAAAAAAAGTTTTTTAAAAAAGTTTTAGGGCGATGCAGATAGCAGGGAATGGTTTCTTTTCCCCAAAATAACATGAAACATGTACGTTGGTTATGTCATTTTCATTTTTTAAATATATAAATATATATATAGTTATAATTGAAATTGATTTTACACACTAATAGCATTATTTAACAAGTTATCTTCAATATCGTGCAGCCGTAGTCAGAGGTAAACTTTTTCATTTTTGCGACACAGGTTTAGTTTACACTTTGTGATTTCTTGGTAACATGACAAGTTGTTTTTTAGTGCCATTCTTTAATAAATAATAAATTTGGAATCATTGCAAAATTCCTGTTTTATAAGAGGAATAACATACTTCAGGGCATGTTGTTGTAGGAAATTAATCAACAACGTAACTCACTTCATCACACCACCCCGTTGTTGATTATTTTATTATAACAAGTAGCTGAAGCAGTTACCCTGAGACAAATAAAACCAGAACATGGAGGTGAATGAGGGTGCCATTACTTATTGTACTGTGAACACGGTCATTTTCTGCATTGAGGATTTAATCTCTCATCCTCTATTTCTGATCAATTTTATCATTCTCTTTGTGTTTACTCCTAATTCAGGTAAAGCTCATTCCCTGTGTGATACTTCACAGAGTCCAACTGCTTATGCGTGACAGCGACGCCCGCTTCAGCTCGCAAGGGGCTTCGCTAATTAGCTAGCAATTTGGACACAGTGGGGAAAATGCTAAACAGTGCACGGTGCCGCATGCTTGATATGCGCTGCTCTTAAAGTCTGACAAAACACAGAGAAAGTGAAAATATCACAACATCACAATGTCACCTGTCACCAGCTAAATCCCGTAAAATTAATCCCATGGCTGTGGATGTCACGCATCACAGCAGATGATTTGCTTAATGTGTTCTCTCTGACAGTCACCTGATTTTCCCCCTGGCATTGTCGGGGTCTTGAGCCGTCACCATGCCGACGTCTGTGCCGGCCGGCGCGTTCTCGTAGACGTCCATGATGTAATAATCCAAGGGAAAGATTGGAGCTTCGTCCACGTCCCCGACGATGATCTTCAGCGTGGTGGTGTCTTTGAACGGGCCGAGGTGCGAGAAATGAGGGTCCAGGTGTGTATTCGCTCCCTCGATGCTTAAAGTGTAAGCCTTTTTCTTCTCATAATCCAGATGCTGTACAGGGAGAAAAACAGATGATTAGAAATTATTTTAAAAATCTACATGATGAAGATATGATGAAGTTACTATGAAGTTATTGGAGTTACTGTTCCCACGTTCATTACTTTCCTATAACAGCACATCTTTAAGTGTTTTATTCCTCTTTAACCTACAGCTTTACCTCTGACTGTTACAAGGCACTGACACTGGAGACTCCTTCCATGAATGTTAAATAAATATCTCCTTACAGAAAACTTCACCATATCAACACATTTTTTTGGCCCTGTGAATGAGCTGTTACAATAGAAACCACAACGTATTAGAACGAGTGCATGGCCCTGTGATTTGCACTACTGTCAGAGCTGCTGTTATAGAAAATTCACCAACACCTTCTGACCAATCAGACTTGAGAATGCAATATTATATTTTTCAGTTTTTATAATGAATTCGAACGGGTAAATTGTACCAGTTTGTTTCAGTATTGGTTATGATGTTAAATAGCAGTCATTCTGGGTAACAGTTCCCATCCAAATGCTCATTTTGTTTCTGTATTTGAATGAAAAACGTTTTCACACCTTTTTCAGGGAGATGACCCCCTCTCTCTTATCACTGTCAGCAGAGATGGAAAACATGGCCGCCCCTTCCTCATTGGTGATCTTGTACTCCATCTCTGCGTTGATTCCGAGGTCTTCATCATTGGCTTTGATTTTTCCCACAGCCTTCCCAACCTGAGCAGACTCTGGGACGTACAGCTGGTAGTTTTCTGGAGCAGATAACAGGTGTTTGATGTACAGACTGACTCTTCAAACAGAACCTTGTACTCAAACTACATGCTGATGCTAATTGGAGGTGAATCAGGGTGCCATTACTTATTGTATTGTGAACACACGGTCATTTTCTGCATTGAGGATTTAATCTCTCATCCTCTATTTCTGATCAGTTTTATCCTTCTCTTTGTGTTTACTCCTAATTCAGGTAAAGCTCATTCCCTTGTGATACTTTACAGAGTCCAGCTGCTTATGTGTGATAGCGACGCAGAACCTTGTACTGGGATTAAAGGCTGATGCTAATTGGACTGCATTACGATTACATTTGTACATGACTAACACAGACTGGTTTGAAAACACTGAAACATCACACACTTTGAGGAAACCTGGGTGGATTGTCGTTGACATCGGTGAGTGTGATGTTGACGGTGGTGGACCCTGAAAGACCCCCCACTGAGCCGGCCATGTCTTTGGCTTGGATGATGATGGAGTACATTTCTCTGGTTTCTCTGTCCATGTTGGCCAGTGCTGTCCTGATGACACCTACAACCAAGAGAAAACAGTACATTTTTAATATTTAATGGTTTTTAAAGAGAGGCATAGCTACAGGACAGACAATGCGGGGAGATTTCTGCGATAATCTCTTATGTGCACAAAATTGTCACAGGTCAAAATGTAGGAAGCCTCTAAAACTGCTGAAATATACTACTACATCAAAAAATGAAGTCTTGCATTTGAGGAAGTCAAAATAGAAAAAGGAAATGAGGAAGCAGGACAACAAGAAGCATTGCATATAATGACACCTGTACAATGACAACTGAAAGACAAAAAGTTATTTAGGTAACATTGGCAACACTTCATTTTTGGCCAACAGACAACTGAAGGAGCCTAGAAAGAAATAGTAGTGTTTGTTATTTTTCCAGTGAGCAAACTCTCTGTGGGAGTCGGGATTGGTCAAATGTTCTGTGGGAGTAGTAGGGATTAGTCAAAATGTTTATGGGAGCAGGTGGGATTGGTTGAGATTGGTCAAAGCTTCTGTGGAAGCAGGTGGGATTGATTAAACTTTCTGTGGGAATATTTGGGATTGGTCAAACTTTCAGTGAGTGTGTGTTGGATCGGTCAAACTACATGTGGGAGTAGTCAGGACTGGTCAAGTTGGTCAAACGTTCTAGAGCAGGCGGGATTGGTAAATTTTTTTGTGGGGGTAGTCGGTATTGGTCAGATGTTTTGTGGGTGCAGTGGGGATTGGTGAAACTTTCTGTTGGGAATGGGCAGGATTGGTCAAACCTACTGTGGGAGTAGTCGGGATTGGTGAAACTTTCTGTGGGAGCAGTCGGGATTGGTCAAACTTTCTGGTGGATGGGCAGGATTGGTTAAACTTTTTTTGTAGGCTAGAGGGGCTAGAGGGATTGGTTAAATTTTGTAGGTGTGTGGATCATTTATGTGATTATTTATTTCATAATGTCATATTTCTATATTTAATACAGCATTTCGTGCTGCGCGAGCGCTGTGATTTGAAGACGCTGTGCCAGTATAACAGCAGAGTCACCTATTTAATACTGGCCTCATATGACATTCATTAGTGTTTTGAGTGAGAAACTTTACAGTGAACTTCAGGGATAGCTCTTAGCTCAAATCAATGCTGTGAATAAATTGTTAATTAGCTCTAATACAGAGTCTTTTGCCATTGGTGCATTTTTAAGACGTGGGGTCTCACAGGTTTAAAGTACTGCATTAACTAAAAAAAAAAAAAACCCCACCATCACGCAGCATCACCAGAGTGTTCATTTCTATTAGCAGGGAACAAAAGATTAATTGGACTGTGACATCTGAGTCAGAGCCTCACTTTCTAATTAAGTAACAGCACAAGAGCTAAAACCTGGCAAAAAGTTTGTGACCCCTCAGCGAATTCAAGACTCTTAAAGACACATACACACACACACACACACACACACACACACTGTCATGCCCAATTACTGACTAACACACAGGCTAACAGGTTCCCTTTGGCTTCATACACACCAACGCATACTTTCCCGATGGAGAAATGGAGGATGGCTGGAGAGAAAAACAGGTCGGGTTTAGAGCATCGCATCTGTACATGCCCTGAGGAATCAACACTCCTGTAGACCACTGTGCAAATACGGCTGGAAATGAGAAGCAAACCTCAGTCAGACACATTTACAAGTAAAAGTCATCTTTTTTTTTTTGACAGTGCGTTAACTAATTATTAGCGCCTGGGCTTATTATATACCTCAGGATCTCGGGTCGCTCATTAGAAGCTGACATTGAGATAAATGCCAATGTGCAGCCTTTGATATGTAGATACAGTGTGACCTGAGGAAATGCATAATTAGATCTATTTCATGCTGCAGCATGTTAATGTATTTCGTTTCTCAAATTTAATGACAAAAAAACCTAAAATAATGCAAGAGTTAGTAAAGTATTTGTCCTATGCGACTTTCTATAGTACTGAAAAAGTTCACTGAAGTTCGTGAGGCCTATGAGTCCAGAGAGAGACACAATGTCATTTTATAAGTCATTCTGGCTAAATGTTCATGACTCTGCTATCAATATGGCACTGAATAAATGTGGAGTTTATAGCAGAGTAGCGAACAAAGGCCATTTTTTAACAAAGAGGAATATGAATGTTTCCCTTGTGTTCGACATAAAACACATGGATCATCATCTGGTTCAGCACAGAGTGTTAAACTGGATAAATTATCTTCCATATTTCTAACAAAAAATGAAAAATCTAAATGTTAATTCTTCACTATGAAGAATACTCAAATATACTATTAGCACATTAGCCAAATAGGTAATAATGACTGTACTTTAATACAGCACAACACAAGGACAGAATTTTTTATCGGTATATATTAGGATATTAGTCTACTAAGGGCATTAAATACATATAGTGTACTAAAAGTATACATAGAGTTTACTTCTGTACTATTTGTGTACTATTGTGTGCTATTTGTGTACTAATTACTGTATATATGGCTTCAGACAAAATTGTACATAATATATACATATATAATAATTACAGTATTTAAACAAACTAAATTTGAACTAAATCTGTAACTGTTTTAGCTGATTATGAAGAATGGACGGAAGATTAGTTAAGTCATATGTGTAAAATGGTGGATCTTTATTTAAAAGTAAACTACATATTGATTGGAAAGTACACTTTTAGCTCACTGTACTCTACTGGGAGATATAATAAACTGCTGCTTTTTAACGCTAGTTCTGAATGGATTCCCAGTCACGTCGTCTTTATTTATGCAGCACATTTAAAGTCAATACTTGTCAGCCTGAAATCCTGTAAAATGAAACAGACTAAAAATGTTCTGAACCTCTTCTACAACCACAATTTAAAAAAATTGATAAAAATGAGCATGTTGTATAATGCTGGATTAAACCTTACAAGTATGCTAATACTTTACTTGTCATCTCGTATACATAGACATGCTAGTATATCAAAAGTAAGCTGTAAGTATTTTAGGCAATTAGTGTACTTCACTACTAGGACAAACTTGTAGTAGACTTAAATTATTATTATTTTTGCATGAAAAGTTTAAGAATTTTATTTGTAAATGCTATAAGCTGTTATTTGTAGAAGAAACTGTCAAAACATTGGCTTAAAATGCTAAATAAAATGACTGTCTTGTTGCTTAGGGCTGTAGATAAAAATATTAAGAATTTGTTATGGAGTAAATCATAAACTAGAGCATTGTTCATAGTGATAGAAAAATCCTAAAGTTTCTAACAACAAACCAAAAGCAAGAACAGATCTGCTAGCAGAACTCAGAGCCATATTAGCTGAGGTGGAAACTTGTTAGCATAGGATGATGTTTTGGTCTGAAAAGAGAAACCAGGCACAAACTGTGAGAAACCTGAAGTTAAGACACACGAAGAAACGTAGCGTAAAGTTTCAGCAGACAGAAAACAGGCGGTTGTAAGTCCACAAACAGCCTGGGAGCTACAACTGATTAGCATGGCGAGGCAGCCGAAACTCCTGGCTGTCTCGCTGATCAATAGCTGCAGGAAGTTTCTGGCTCCAGTTTTAACTCCCGAAGAAGAGCATTACAGCGTGGTGTAATACACACTCCATTTCTGTAATATCATCTTTTGGCTAAGTAGCGACCTGATAAAAGATAAGTGCAGAAAATCAGATTGCGACAAATAGCTTCCTTATACAAAGCCATAAAGCATGTTCAATTTAGCCAGCGCCTGCCTCCTGTATCGCTTTAATATATTACAGTACCCGAGTTTCATGGCCAAGGTTAGCCAGCCTTCCTTTTTCATTATTTTACAGTTGACTATATAACCTTGAACGATATGAAACCCGGAGTTCTGAAGGCCCCACGTTTAAAATGCAGCCATAACATCAATTGGAGGAGTGAGTCATAAATTCTGATGAGGCGTTGCAGAGAGGAACTGGCGCTCGGGGACGAATCTTTTCTCAAAGCATAAATACAGATCAATCAGTGTGTAATACATTTACACCCACACACACACACACAAGCAAAAAGTGTACTAAAGAGATGTGTTAATTGAGAAGAGAGAATTTCGCCATGGAAATCAGTGGAATGTTACATTTTGAGTAGAAATGATGATCGGCAAAGATAATCAAAGCGATGGTTGTGATTACAATCTTTTTAGTTTAGTTACAAATAATTTTGTCTCAATTTACTCCAAAACAATATAAAATCAGAACAGGGATAATAGATGTTTGAAAATTTTTAAAGAAATTGATTCAGCAGCTTATAAAATTCTCGTCTTGATGCTAATCCTAAAATGTCAAGAATTTGTCATACAGAAAATGAATAAACAGAACGTTGTACCTGATAGAGTAACTTATTAGCTGTCATATTAGCTGACTTATCAGGACAGGAAAACAATGTAGTTATTTGTATATGTGTAGAATAACAATGTAGTTGTATTAGATGAACATTGGGAATTATGTAGAAAAATACTGTACATTTTGAACAACTTTAAGAAGTTAAAACATTTTTAACATCACTAATATTATGAAATAAAATTGAGAAAAATACTATTTGTTTTGTTTCTTTAATATACTTCAACTTATTTTTTTTTTATTTTCACTGGGAGTAAAATTAATCTTGAATCAAACAAATAAACAAACAAACAAACAAATTAATAAATGGACAAGAATTCAAAGTTGTAACATTACTCAAATATTATGAATTAAATTTGTGCCATTAAATAAGTAAGTAAGTAAGTACATAAATAAGTAAATAATAAACTATTCATAAAATGGTACCAGTGCTTTGTTGCAAAACCTGAACGAAACTAAATGTGCATATATGATGCTTATTGTGTATTGTGAAAACATCTGATGCTGCAAATATTACTGCAAACCAACATTATAAAATGTTCATTTCATTTTAAAAAGGCTTTGAAAAGCTAACATAACTTTTGACTTGAACAACTCCTAATGCACGCCAGAGCGAATAAACATGTACTCGTGTTCAGCCCCAGAGAACGCCACACACATTCCACCTCACACATCCTCAGCAGATCCCACCTGCCAGCTCGCGGGATTTCAGCGCGCCACTGAGCACAAAAGGCAAAATGCTCGCGTTAAACAGTCCCTCGGTGTTTTCGCTACGGGCAGAGAGTGAAGAGAGAAAATAAGGTCGGACAGTGAGGTGGAACAGGGCGAGAACTTCTCTCGCATTTAGCAGAGGAGCACAGAAGCATTGGACAGTTTCTGAAAAGCTCTCAGTTGGGATCAGCAGCCTGTGCGACGCTGTCAAGGTGAGTTAGCTAATAACACCAGCGCTCGGGGGAATCGGGGGGGTGTGAGGGGCGGGGTGCTGGAGGAAGTGCCTCTCATTGGCTCATACACAAATAAAAATGATCCATCATTAGTTAAATATGGACTGAGCTCTGACAAGCGATGGACGATGGAACCAAGACACTCCGAGGCTGATGTAACATAACACACCTCTCATCCAGACACGGAAAAAACACAGGAACGTGTCCGGTGCGTTTAAATCTGAATCTCAAGATGAAAGGATGTTCGGTATGTAAGAGCCGAGTTAGTTGTAAAGATTTAATCCAGCGTTTAAATTCATCTGTTTATATTCTTTAGCTTCATTTTGGCCCGTTACTTGTTACTACAAGAAAACATTTCTATGAGAAAAGCATCTTGCTACTACAAGAAGACATCTTGATTTTGTAAAAACATAAAAATGTTATTTTATAACAGTTATCTCAATAACAAAATGCTTTTCTCGTAATAACAAGATACTTTTCTTGTATTAATGAGATTTTTCGTGTAATAATGATATACTTTCTCATGGTAACAAGATGTTTTTTGGAATAACAAAACGTTTTTTGTCATAAGATGTTTTTTGGAATAAGATGTTTTCTTGTAATAAAATATTGAGTAATGGCTAAATGTGCCACTAAAAAGCTTGAGTGAGCTTGATTGTTTATTTTCTTCTGCTGTAATTACTATACAACATGGAGTGAAAGGAGGATGAGCCTCATTTAGGACTGTGGCTACTCTTTTTTAATCATTCTATTTTTATCCTGATTATGATTCATACAATCACATGCTAGCACACGAATACACACGGATGCTCCCATTTACACGCTGCTCTAGGAAAAAAAAAAAACAGCCTTCTTCTGAACCATCAAACTCGCTGCTCGGCCGTGTAACCCTGCAAATATGACACATCAACCTCTAGCAGCCTTGATCATGACCTCTACCTGTTACAGTAGTTAAACTTGGCAGATTTGTGATATCCGTAGCCCGAGGGAAAACACAGCGGGGATAAAAATATCTCGAGGGGATTACTCGCTCCTAGGAATCGTCTCGGAAAGCCACCACAGCTCAATGGGAAACGTCTACTCCACCATGAAATGCTAAAAGGTATCTGTGAGAACGGACAGCACAAGCCCAGGAATTTTATACACGCCTCATTGTGAAAATTATTTATATGCACTACAACATACTGTAAATGCTCAGAGCATATACAGTGATCTCTGGTGGCCGAGAATTATTGATCAGGTGGAAATCCATACGCTCACTGGCCATGAGAGTGATGAGGAATGCTTTCTTTGCAGCATGAAAGATTTTCCATTCTAAGTGAAAAGGCTTGAAGCAACTTGGGAGATTGATATCCAATGCACCAGGCACCTACGCCATGTTTGAAAAAGTCCGTGGAAAACTGTTATAACTCGTCACAAGTATGTTCACAATGAAACACCGGTACTAGGGGTGTAACAGTCTGATGACGTGATCGATGGAAATGAATCGATACAACAATCATAAATCAATTATTACTGAAAAAAGACAAAGAAGTTGCGTGTAAACATAATTCATATTTTTAAACTAGACTAGCAATGTGATTTAGCTATGATACTTAGAATGATACTTCTCTACATCACCATAATTTGTGAATTAATGGTAGGCCTACTCAAGATTCTGAGGCATTCTGAGGCGACTACAACGAATCTTATCATATCATATCATATCGTATCGTGTCATATCGTACCAGATTAAGTCCTATCATCAAATATCAAAATCATATCGTAGTGGCAGCATGAAGTTTACACCCCTAACTGCTACACGCATAATTTTCGGGCAACTGTTGCTAGCAACATTTCTGTGTTTGGGGAAATAAGATTAGAAACGTTATATATTTTGTATTTGACCAGAAGTTCACTGTGTGAACATTTTATAGGAAATTTGGGGAAAAAAATGGCCACCATCCCACATTCTTATTCTGATATAATATCTTGTAAACTACTTAGCAAAGCTATCTAGCTTAACTACATAATTTTCTAGCTAGCACTTCTCACAGAGCTAACAATTTTCAGAATGTTATGCTTCCATAATGCTAGTTTCTATCTATCTATCTATCTATCTATCTATTTATCTAGCTGATTGTTAGCATATCTATACATCGTAATACTTATTGTAGACATGTCTTCAGTATTGTTATATGATTTTTTTCATGAGTAAACAAAGAAATGTTCTGTGTTGCCTTGGTCTCATTCATCCTGATACAAACTACACATTAGCCTTTTTCAAAAGTAGTTATACTATACTATAAACTATATAATATAATAGAAAGACCTTCTGTCCTACCATCTTCTAGTTATATTAACAATATTTGGTATGCTTTATTCAAACTTGCTTTGAAAAGCCTACTTAAACAGTGGGCGAAAAATACATTTATGTAATACACTCATAACCTTTACGCTCAACGTGAACCATTTTCTCTCGCAATAGCTTGAAATGGCCATTCATTTTTGGTGGCTTACAGCAGAAAGCAATATCATTCTCCCTGAACTATCACTGGAATTTTATATAACGGACCTTTACGGCCAGGTTCAAGTCCAGTTCAACATATAATCGATGCTCGTTCTCTCTCACTCACCCAACACTATCCATCTCTTTTTCTCTCTCTTGCCTTCTACGTACCATCTATTGCTGTCTTTGCACACACACACACACACACACACACAATCTGTCCACTTTATGCACTCAAAGAGCTACACAGACATTTACCGGGATGCTTTGCCCACAAAGACAAGGCAACAAAAGATGCATTCTGCTAGTGGGAGGGAGGGGACCACTCAGAGGCTCTTCTTATTTCTTTCCAAGCGCAGAACAGCAAGGCTGAAAGGCCCTCCACAATAAGAGAGGCCGTCAATTATAGTCTGCAGAGGCCGGCACAATAACCGGCACAATAAGAAGGTTGTTTAATGGGCTCCCTGATGCTCTGGTCTTAAGGGTCTGCTGCAGTGGACTGACTCACTCGCTGATTACATTTCAGCTGAAGAAAACACAGAACCCGACTTTTATGATGAACGCTGCCGTCTGCTTATCGCCTTATCGAACGTTAGGAACAACTCAGGAACACGAGGTACAAGCTTTTGGGGTGTATTATGGAGGTTAGTGGGGGTTATTCGGTGGTTAGAACTAACCTTTATGCAGTTTGCTTGGGAACGCAACATTTTAACATTGGAGCATGCTGCTGCAAGTTAAAAATACGCAAAAAGAGTCAATAAAAATAAAAATGGCAGATGAGCCAACTGACATTGAATCAGGAATGATTGACAGTTGCGTAGGTGTTTTGAGCTCTCCAGTTTTAACTAATGCCCCTCTTGAAAGCCCCGCCCCCTTTCCACCATCTCACGTTAGTAATCACACGTCTTGATTTTCCTGCTTCTCGATTTCTGTCAATATTAGACATGTATACAGTAAGAAAATCAGTTAACTATATGTATCAGGGACGCCACCAAAAATTTTGGACAAAAAAAATGGTCAGAAATGGCACTTTTTCAGCAAAGTGTAAAATCTAACACAGTGCAAATTATTTTAATGTTAATGATAATTAGTGGTTAAAAACACTGTTTGCTCCAACAAGCCTTTCATCGTAGACACTATATGCGTGTAGATACAGGGTTTTACAGTAACCACCAGGCACCTGGGGGGGAAAAAGCTGCCACTTGACTTTTCATTCAGATGTAGACACAAGATCCTAGGACAATAGACACTTTTTTATTCTTAAATGCTGCTGTACATAACAACTTTTCTACTGCAAATGTTTCTAGTGTCTTAACTAAAACAGACAGGTGGCAGCTTCCCCCCACCAAGCACCTGGTGATAAGCTTAAACCCTGTATATATATACATGTGCTACACTTTGTGTCTTAGGCAAGTGATTTGTGAAAGGACTATATTGAAAATTAGCTGCGTGGCTCCCTGTAGGAGTCAGAATAACAGAGGGAAAGAGTGATGACTAAATATAGAGAGCACCATTAGGGAACAGAAGAAGGCATGCTCTGATTCTGCTCACCGGTTTTCGGGTCGATGCTGAAATATGCCTGCCCCTGCAGGACGCTGTAGACTATCCTGGCGCTGTTGCCGTACGTGGGGTCGTCAGCATCCGTGGCAGTGATCTGGATAACTGACGTTCCTATGTAGAAGAAAACAAAGACGTATTTTAAAGCAAGTGCTTTGAATTTGGGCAAATCTCTCATGCCCCAAGCCCATGGTAACTGGAAGTGCTACACAGGGCACCGAACTTTCTTGCCCTTTCAGTTGGGAGTCACTGGATGTCCATGTCAGATACAACCACTGAAGATTTCCAAGAACCTGGCCTGGAAGGGGTCACCTCTCATGGTCTGACTGCATAATTGCCCAACACTTAGCACATACCATGATTAGGAGGCCCTCTTTCGCTGTTTAGAGTGTCATTTTCAACTCTCTTTGCCTTTTATGGAGTTTTGTAGGTGTGGCTAAACGTAAATGCTGTGAACATGTTCGATAATTTATAGCTGATTGCCATTTATCAAACATATGCACATGAGTACGAAGAAATTCAGTGAAACCTTTGTAAAATCTGGCAGGGAAATGTTAGTTCAATTTATCCTGCAAAAATAATAAAAATACACAACTTTCATAAACTGATGTCCATTCTGGACCAACAAAAATGGTTCTTCTGTGGAACTGCTCTAAACCACTGTTATTTTTATATTGTAGCTCTGAGCTGGTCTCAGATTCAATAAACCAAATGTTGACACAAAGAGAAAAAATTCAGGCGGTTGGAGAGTTTCAGAGCTGGTGACCAGTGATTATAAGTTCAAACCCAGACCTCCCAGAGCTCCACTGCAGGATTGAGCAAAGCCCTTAACCCTCAGCTTAACAGCTCCAGGAGCGCTGTACCACGGCTGAGTCTGCACCCTGAACTCCACTTCCGCGAGAAAAACCAACAATTTCCTCTTGGGGATTACCAGAGTATATAAAAATGTAGCCCTTTTTTATCTAGCCGCTCCTGCTGACTTGTTCAGTTGGGGAACGTCCCATCAACACAAACAAATCATTCCATCTATCAGCATCCTGCATTGGAGACTGCAGAGAGCTAACTCGATCTGTAGCAGTTATGTATTCCGTTTCGTAATTCTCAATACAATATTTTTTTCTGAGTGGGTGAGGTAAATCGAGTTGGCGAAGTAGGCAGTTCAATCAGAGTCCTCTGATGTGTGTGTGTGTGTGTGTGTGTGCGCGCTCAGGGGTGGTTGTGAAGAATCGATCACTTCACAGCTCTTCGGCCTGAGCTCGGCTAATCGATAGCGAGAGGGAGGAAAGGTCTGCGCACAATTAGCGCTTTCCTAACACATTCCTGCAGAGTTATTTATCAGCTGGACTGGACAACACTTGCTTAGGCGAAAAGCTGGTAAGTGTTGTGTTTTGCTCAGCTTAAACGGCAGCATTCGAGAGCTGGGAAACAGTCCAAGGAATCGCGCTCCAGGATCATCGCGTCAGCACAAATATTACTAACAGGTTTTTTAGCATGTGAAATGTGGTGTATATGGGGCTGATCCAGCATGCTGCTGAAACAACAGTTTTTGCTCCTTGGCTGAAGTTGTTTTAAAGAGCTGGATGCTCTCTTGGGGTTCTCTGTAACCATGCCAAGACTTCATAAATTGTAGCTGCAAACAAGCGAGACGTGGAAGACCTGGAATGCTGCAGTGCTCCATCACAAACTGATGACCCAGCTAATAAAGCCATGAGCAGCTCACAGATCAGACAGGTCCCTCTCCCGTCTTCTTCTCCTTACGCTTCCTGATTTCTAGTCTCGTTTTCCTTCTTGCTGTGTTTCTTACACATTTATTTTTACCTAAATATGTGTCTCAGTTGTCTCTTAGATTTTTATACACATTGTCTGTATCACTGTTTCCTTTCTTGCTTCCCAAACCTGCTACATAAAATTAACAAAATTAAAACAAACAAAAAAATAAATCAACGCGCTACATTATCACTTAATAAATAGGGTTAAAGATTGGGTCTATACTAGGAGTGAATCAATACTAGACATACTATTTATTCTTTTCCGATCCTGAAATCTTGAGCATGAGTCGATATTGAGGCCCATCTGATATTTCATTCTTTAAAAACTACTACGTTTTAAACTGATTTTAAATGAAAAAATTAAATTAAAAATACACAGCTATAACCATGACTTACACAAAGCCATAGCTTTCACACAAATCACTTACATTTCATATATAATAAATATAATAAAGTATAAATATAGTAAAAATAATTACATTATTTATTTATGTATTAATGTAAACATTCCAGTAACAAAACAAATTGATTTGGATCAAATTCATTCTTTTTTCCTACAATTTCCCATCCACCATTTCTCTGTTGTTTATCGGCTCGATATTGATCCTGGATATCGGATCAGTCCCATCTCCAATCAATACCACTCTTCCAGGTTGCGTACGAGGACTTGTTTCTTGGTATTCATCGAAACTGACACCGAAATGAGTAACATACTTAGTATTAATCAATCAGGTGCATCTCAGACTTTTTCTGTGTTACAACCGTTTAAATAGCGACTTTGAAAAGCAGAAATATTCGTGTTCATGCACTTAAGTTATTAGACCCGTTCATTATAATGTTAGCTAATTCATTTAAAATGAAGTGTCTCCATTTTGCATTAATATTCTGTTTGAACATCGCTGGAAAATGGTGCTCTTTTGTTTTCTGGAGCTTTTCTCCTATTAAACGCCGTTGTAACTGCGCCAGCAATAACAACATCAAAGCAGCACACCACCTAACTTAGCAAATTAGCACCAGAATCGCTAAACACATCGCACACATTTCAGTATAGACATATATGATGTGTTTCAGGAAGGAGTTTTCCTTTAAAGTCCAGAATAAATAATCTCTCGAAAACATTTTCTGTTTCTCTGCATTTTTATGACACATTGCCTCTTTTTTAACCTCACTGCTGTTTTATTTTCCATTTCTTCTCCTCTCTTTATTTACTACACACACACACACACACACACACACACACACACACACGCACACACACACTATCCATCTCTTTAGGTCTTTCTGTCTGTACTTTCTCCCCTAAGGCTTTCTCACTTTCTCTCACACACACATACTCTCTCTCTCTCTGTTCCACTGGTACTTACTCTGTCTTATTATCTCACACTCACACACACACTCACACACACACACACACACACACTCACCGATGTCGGCCATCTCGGGTACGGAGGCAGTGAACGGGCCGTTGGGGAAGGTAGGTGCGTTGTCGTTCACATCCTGAACCTTGATGATGAACTCGGACTCGGGCTCCACGGTGTGGTGTGTGACGCTGTGGATTGCGCGAGCGTGGAGTACGTAGTGATTCTTCTTCTCACGGTCCAGGCTCTTGGTGGCATGAATGTCTCCTGTAGACTCATTAATGGTGAAGATGGTGCCAGCGCCTTCTCCTGAGAGGAGATATCGCACTGAGCCATCACCCTTATCCGAGTTGGAGTGCAACTGTAGAAGGACGGAAAAAATAAAAATGAGTCCGTAGTGGATTATGTAATCACATCACCAGAAAATAAACATAAAGTCAAGAATAAAACACCTCAGGACATGCAGTTATAGGAAAATAATTAGCTTTGGAGTGGTAACAGTAACGCTTCCTCATTACAACGACCTGCACTGCTGTCAGAGTTAAAGAACATGAATCAACTCCTTCTGACCAATCAGAATCCAGAATTCAGCAGGTGTGGTGTAACACGAATGAAATCTACTGTACATGTACCTGGTTTAGGTGTATTTTTGTTAATCTCAGCCCTCATCTTCAGAAAGCTGTCCACATTTTGAATAACTGAACGTTTTGAAAAAAGAACAATGAAGAAGAAAATAATAATAATGATAATACTAATAATAATAATAATAACAAGAAGAAATAAAATAATTATTAATCACACTCTTCTCGTCACTGTTCTGTGCGGGGAAAAAACAACGTTAGGATTCAGAAGACAGTCGTTCTAATCCTGATCATTCTTGTGCATGAAGTTTGATGTTTTGTGAAAACCTTTTGTCATGAATTTATTAAATAATAAATGAAATGTTTCAGAGAGCTGCAGCAAGCGTTGTATTTAAACCTCCTTTCTTTTAAACAAAAATCTCAACACAATACAGTGCTATTATTCCTCATTTAGCGCACTGTGAACTGGCTTTCTGTGAAAGTCTTACATCCTGTTATTATCAACATTTACATGTTTTAATTGCTGTTAATTAAGTAAGATAAGTGTGTAGCCTTGCTGTCTCACAGTGACAGGGTTCCAAGCATTAGACCTTAACCAGCGACAAAAAATGAGATGTTTTCATAATATATTTTGATCAAATCCAAAGCAAAAGCCAAAGCAGTACATTTCCATATATATCTATAACTAACTTCATGATTATCAAACAGATATTTTACGTAGGTTTATATGTTTTTGTTTGTGTTTTTGAACATGCGTGAATTGTGAGAGTTGTATTTGAAACTGTGCGTGTGCTGAACATGAATCATATTGCCTTTATGTATCAGTATTTGACTCTGTGATTGTTTCTGTCATGACTGAGATTTGCTCTCTTGTTCAGTGAATCAGTGTTGACTCTTTGAATCTTTCAGTCTTGACAGTTTTCTGGTCCTCACTTGCTCAGTGAATCAGTGTTTGAGTAAGTGAATCTTTTCAGTCATAACCAAAATTTGCTCCTCGTTCATTCAGTGAATCAGTGTTTTAGTAACGGAATCCTTTTATTCATGACAGAGATTTGCTCCTGTCTTGTTCACTGAATCAGTGATTGAGTGAGTGAATCCTTCTGTCATGACTAAGATTCGTTCCTGCCTCTCATTCAGTGAGTCAGTGTTTCAGTCAGTGACTCCTTTTGGTCAAGATTGAAATTCACTTCTTTCTTGTTCAGCAGATCAGTGTTAACTCAGAGAGAATCTTTGGTCATTCAGTGAGTGAATCAGTGTTGACTCAGTGAATCTTTCGGTAACGACAGAGATCTGCTCCTCTCTCACTCAGTGAATCACTGTTTGAGTTAGCGAATCCTTTTTTGCTCATGACTAAAATTCACTTCTCTCTCGTTCAGTGAATCAGTTGAGTCAGTGTATTCAGTGATTCATTTGGACAGACCCGGAGACCCGGCTAGATCAGACTGGATATTTTGGCAAACTGAACAAACTGGTGAACAAATCTGAATGATTCATTTAACTGAACTGACTCAAATGAATCAAGTCTTTAAAACAACTCCAAAATTTCATCTCTGCAATTGCATATTGGCAGTATGTCTGGTCTACATAGTATAAAATACTTATATATAATTTATAAGAAGTATGTATTTTTCAGTATTTGATGTTTGTATTGGTCCCTAGTCCTTGTTTTCATCCTAACCCCACGCTGGCTTCTGGATTTATCATTATGGATTTGCTTTCAATGACAATGTCTGACTCGATGTTGAACCCCGTTATTGATCTGGACCATGATTTGTGGAACAGCTACAATAAACAAGCACCATTTCATCCAGCTGCAGCGCCGATCTTTTACAACCGAGGAAAAAAAATACAGATTCAATTAAAGAATTTTATCTCAGAAATCAACTATCTTTTAGGAACTCATTTCGGAGTATTCCGGTTGCTTCAGGCGTGGAATTATTTCTGTTTTTATTAGTGCAATAAAATCACAGACACAGTACCAAGCAAGTGTTAAAAAACCCACATTGATCGTAGCTTAAAGGCACATCTGTGAAACTGACCGCAACAAGTTTGAAAGAAATTGCTTTTCTCCCAAACAAATTAGACAGCAGTCTATACAGGTTTCACACATTTCACCAGTGAAGGGTCAGAGTTGTTTTTTTTTAATATTTCACCTGCAAAACCTTCACCTTGCCTAGTACACAGAGGCTATTTATCTCCTTGTGCAGAAAAGAAGAATCTAAAATCATTTGCAGAAAGCTCATTGATTTCCCTGCACAATAAAACACCTTTTGAGAGAAGGTCATTTTACGCTACACTACATGAGTAAGGAATCAAACACTCAGTGGCATGCTGTCATGGGAAAATAATCAATGAAGGAGTGGAGTTACAGTTACCATCCTGAAGTTATTTTATTGTTGCATTTAATGTTGTGGAATATCCGTGAAGCAGGTTAGTTCCTGTTCTCACTTACGTTATAGCAGCTATAAACAGTCGTTCCCTCACCAGCCTCTCGTTTCTCTCTCTCGTGAACAAAATCAGCTGGTCATCTTACCGAGAAAATGCAAAGAAGCGTAAAAACTCTTCTGTGCTGAAGATGTTGGAAAATGTACAGCTTTACCTCTGACTGTTACGAAGCGCTGACACTGGAGACTCCTTCAAAATTCACCATATCAACAATGATTTGTTGCCCCAATTTTTTTTTTGTGGTCAGAAGTCTCTGGGAATGAGCTGTTACTATAGAAACGATAACGTATTAGAAGGAGCGCATTAATCTAAACCTGCACTATTATCAGAGCTGCTGTTACAGAAAATGAATCAACAGCTTCTCACCAATCAGGATTGAGCACTGAAGATAAATTGTCCAACTGTTAGAGTATCTAATGCAGATCCTGATTCAATTTTTCATAAAAATTTTCATTTTTGTTCCAGCAACTTCTCCAACCACAGTGACAACTCTAACACAAGAGTTCCCTCACACTCCTTCAGTGTAAAAAGTTTGTTGTACTTTTTGGACTCAGGTGAAACACAGAGTGCAGGCGCCCAGCTCCTCTGACAGTTTGAGGATAAAGCCTTTGGCGCCTGGCTGGAATAAAGTAGAGCTGAATATGAAACATGAGCATGGAGGTAAGGGAGTGTGGACTGATTCACGCCGTCTTCATCTCACTGCGGAGTGCGCTATATTTCCCAAAACGCTAAACTTATAACAACTTTAATCATCACTGTTCAAAGTTAAACTCAGACGGCAGAGTGGTGTAGAGAAAGATAAAGCTGTGAGAAGAACAGGTATAAATTCAACATAAAAAAAAAGATGATGTGGAAATGATTCAGTTCTCTTTGATTTTTATTCTGATTATAATTTTTCCAATATTTGTAATAGCTGATTTTTTTTTAATTTCATACTTGAACAAATAACCTGGAAAATATGTTAAACATAATTAAAAAATATGCATTTAAGCCACAGCCTCAGCACAAATGTATTACATGGCTGAGGAAACCTGTGTGGAAAACTGTGTTATGAGCCGGAGTGCTTGTTTTTGGTTTTTGATGGGCTTCTTGTCGGCCATTTTATAGACACTCCCCAAGGAGACTTCACTCCGCCCACATCTCAGTCTGAAATCGGTAAGTGCCAAGCACAGCCAGATAATTCTCCTAGAAGACAAAAACTATGCTTTGAAAAAACTTGCTTTGAAAAATTTCCTTTGCGATATTTATTTTTTCTTGATTGTGATTTTCCATTTAAAAAATCGCGATAAACAATTTAATCATCCAGAATTAGTTGCCTAAACAAGACACAAAAACAAGTATTTGATTTTAATATGATGTCATCTAAGCTGATGTATCAAACTTGTACATGTTTATCTCACTTTCTTTATTGCAAATATATTTACTCAATGTGATTTCGTGATTTTTTTTTCTAGATGAATAAATTACGGTGCCAGTTCAGCAGCTGACAGGAACTTATTATGGTGTTTGTAACATCAGAGAAACACACAGCCTGTGGCCTGCATCTGTGTGTGTGTGTGTGCGATTTGCATTTCTTTTGCCTTTATCCACTTCCTCATCAGTAATAAGTGGTTATGAATCTTTTATGCAGATTTCAAACGTGTTATCGAAGTAATAACACGCTTCTCATTCTGTATCTACACCGAGAAAATCAAGCAACTGAGATTTTTCAAATTTCCGCCGATCCGTAACAGAGCGTTAACGTGAGGTTTTTTGCAACAATCCATAATTACAGCAAACACATTTACAGCTAAGCAGCTCCGTGCCAACAACAAGCCCGAGGGCGAACAGCAAGCTGAGAGAAAGTGTGATTCGCCCGAGAGACGTGATCATTTTCAGGTTACTTATCCAATGATCCATGCTGGCATTTTATTCGCTAATGATCACTACAGAGGGCGCCGAATGAGCTTGATCCAAAAAGCCGAATAACACAATCTGCCAGAGCACGTCCCCGGGTGAAAAAAAAAAGAAATATAATAACTTGGCATGCTGATCAGGCTGATAGTGAAACAACACACACACACACAGACACAGACACACACACACAGTGCATCTCTGGATTTTGGCTACTGCTAAAATCCCACAACAGGGAGCAATTAGTCAGGACGACATTGACCTTCTAAAGTTCCTCCCTGTGGCTATGAGGAACGTTCACCTTCATGGAGACGTGTGCAAGGCCAATGCTTTTCCTGCTTTCTCTTTGCACCTGCAGATCCCAGTCTGTGTGTGGGAGTCATGGGAATTGTCATGCATTTTCCCCACACACACATGCACACATGCTCACACACACACACACACACACAGCGAGACCTTCAAAGAGTCCTGTCCCAGCCTTCTAGGACCACACAGCATGAGAGCATTCATTTAAAGAGAACCACAGATCTGAACTTGTGCATGTAGTAAGGATGATTCGTTCACAAACGAGTCGACTCTTTGAGACACTGTGAGTCGACTCGCTTGTCTGAACAAATGCTGTCACGTCCCTTACAGGAAAAATCATGTGAAAGTTTTATGTGAAAGTTTTCCCCACATGTGTATGATGATGTGAGTAATATGTCATCATGTGTGAAAAAAACATGTGAAGCTGTTAACATTTGCACATGAACTCAAGTAAACACGTAACACCAATCTGTGAACAATATGTGATTACATGTGAACGTGTGATGACAATGAAAAATGACTTCTGAAAATAAAACCACATGCCATATATGTGAAAATGAGCATAAATAAATGAATCATGTAGAAAAAAAATCACATGATTCATGCAAAAATCATGTTTGATAAATAATTTGGGAGAAAAAAAATCATATATTGTAAAAATGAACAAATCAAGTAAAAAAAAAAATCATATGGGAGGTGAATCGCTTGGAAAAATAATGTGGAAATAAATGAGTCACGTGAAAATCACTCGTAAAAATAACAGAAATAAGTAGAAAAAAATCACATATGAAATTAAATTAATCATATATGTAAAACCCACATGTGGATAACCTGAGTGAAATTCACATGGACTTTAATGAATCAAGTGTAAAAATCACAGGAAAGATCAATCGTGTGAAAAATGAATCGTGTCTAAGAATCATGTCTGAAAATAAATGAATTGTGAACAAAACATGCACAACAGAATAGAATTAACAGGCTGAGTATTAATAAAAAGCTGCATCCTTGCTAGCCACATTCCTGTTAGTGTGTGTGCTACACTAGCACTAGCATAACAGCGTAATAGCTGCCTTGTGCAGTCATCAATTAGTGTCAACTGCTTGGAAAATGATGGTTTTATTGTATAATTGTATTTGCTGTGCTGTGACTGTAAACCAGTGATGTGTAAGAAGTTAATTAAAACATCTATCCTGTATGCTAATCAAGTGTTTCGCTAATCAAGTGGTTAAGATTAAATTTAGCATTCTGGATTTTCACTGTATAAATGTACTGCATGTAGACACACAGAAATGCATATTTAGCAGTGTGTGTGTGTGTGTGTTTGTGTGTGTAAGTGAAATTTGTCTAACTGTTATAATATCATAACAAGCTCCTCATTAGAGATTCCTCGCTTTGTAGCAACATCGATCCCGTCCTGACAGTTCCCGTTAAACGGCGTATCAATATTCATAACGCGGCACACGTCAAGGAACGCAAATAATTTCTCCTGCCTCTTATTGCACGGACAGAGTGCAGTCCGAGAGACTCAACTGTGCCTGTGCGATAAGAGGCAGGAGAAAGGAAACGCTTCAATTATCCGATACACCGTCCACACCACAAAAGCCTCCTGATTAGATCAGGACTCGGACGCTGCATCCGCTGACCACAAATTACAGCGCCGTCTGGCACAAAAGGTCAATTTTACACTGCAGCAAGACCCCGAGCTTATAAGCACACACAGCACAGAGCGTGTGGAGAAAGGTGACCAGTTTCGTCGGATTTTTATCTCGGATTCCGACTCGCCTCAGTGGGTGATTCGTATCTCTCGAGCAGTGAGAACAGCCTGCAGCTAAGACATATCAGACTCCACATCTTTATCCTCTTCACATACAGCACATCCACGTGATAACGTCTAATACACAGCTGCTGGATGTGGATTACGTAAAGCGCTAGTATGTCGTTACATGCTATGTGTACTTAATATACGCACCTCTAAGAATTGCATAATCAGAGTTGAGTTACGGATACGTAGTTGGGATTTAATAATGAAATTGCACACATCAGTAATCAGCCCATTCAACAGTAGATGTTTTTGTAGTAGAGTAGAGTACTTGGTCAGCTTATCCTTCAAATTGCTGCCATATTTTTGTTTACAGACGATGACATTATTTTATTAACTGATCATAAAACCATAAAATTAACTCCGGACAGGAAGTGACGAATTCTGGACAGGATTTTAGGCCAACTGGGAAAATGCTTATGTTTAGGCTGTACTTTCTTTAAATCACACTGGAACGGAAAAACATCCGCTAAAATGATCTTTTCACTCTGCGACAATTTAGAGCAATTTTTCTTCATGTTTTCGATTATATTCAACTTTCGCTTTTGGTTTTTGTTCCTTGTAACGTTTCTAACCCTGATATTACTCAATGTTAAAAACAGCTGGAAGACAATTTCTTTTTCTCATGTCCTTTCTCATGTCCTTTCCTTTTATTCATTTTTACATTGTATTACTCCAGAGTGAACGGTTGTCTGGAAAATACATATACCTAATAGTGATGATCACAATTTATCCATTATGCATTTAATTTAGAAATAATGTAGAAATGCCACTAATTGGCACATGGAACATGGGACATCTGTGCAATCTGGACTGCTTAAGTGAAAACACGGGAATAATTTGAGCTGAAGCAGATGGTCAGTGTACTGCTGCTATGTTGAAAATTAGACCAGTGTAATTTTTTTTTTTTTTTACCTCAGCTGCAGCTCTTCAGTACACACTCGCTTTCTTTCTGCCCTTATACACTCACTTGAGCTGCCAGACTGTTACCAAGGAGATTAAATAGAGAGAAACAGAGCATATTGCTAAGAGCAAAGCTTAAGCTGTGTGTTTCTGTGTGCATGTGGGTGCCAAAGAGATGAAAAGGCAATCTATTTGTTAACAGCAGCGTATAGGAAATTATGCGTGTGCAAACAAAGTGGATCCACAAACAAATTCCCGCATCTTCGTTTTCTCTTTCCACTGGAATGAATGAGAAAAAAAATCGTCGCTAAAATCGGAGTTGGACGGCTTCCACGCCACATGCTGCTGCGGCTCGGGTGATGGAGTAGAAATCAAAGGCCTGACAGAGCGAGTCCCTCAGGAGCGTTAGTGTTACTTTGCCCTTGAGCTAGGCACTTAGCCGACAATCCCACAGCACACTCTCAGTAACGAATGCATCGCACAGACGGCTCGTTGATAACAGCATTAGATCACGTCGCTGAGTGTGTGTGTTTTTTTAATCTTTTCAGGTTGTACCGCTGAACAAATCTTCTTACAGTAAGCTCTTCCTGTGTTTGCTATCTCATGCATGCCTTGTCATTTACAATGCAATCTGAAATCTGAGCTGATGTTACAGGAGGAAGTGAATATTTTAACCAGGTACTCGTGTGTGTGTGTGTGTGTGTGTGTGGATTTATCTCATCCTCCTACACATATCTGGCAGAGATTTCTGGAAAAGATAAAGTGGAATAAAAAATATATCATAAATTATTCATTATTGGTTTTTTCAGCGATTAATAAATAATGACCCAGTTTCAGTGGTGTGTGTTAAAAATGTTAAGGATTTAAAATGACACGATTAAAGATAATTGATGTGAAATTCTGTGTAATCAGGATTGTGCATAGATTTCACTTAAATAAAAAAAGAATAATGAGAGGACATGCCTTCTTTTCTGAGACTGACAGGTACAGAGGCCACACCTCCTTTACCTGGACTGACAGACACAAAGGCCACACCTCCTTTACTGAGACTGACACAGAGGCCACACCTCCTTCATTAAGACTGACACAGAGGCCACGCCTCCTTCATTAAGACTGACACAAAGGCCACGCCTCCTTTACTGAGACTGACACAGAGGCCACACCTCCTTGATTGAGACTGACACAGAGGCCACACCTACTTAATTGAGATGGACAGTCATTAATGCCACATCTTCTTTATATTATGTCTGTGTTTTAACACGTCATAAAATTCAGTTCTTCATGTCAAAAAATAAAAGTCCTTTATTTTGCTGCCACATTTACTGAATAATCACACAATTTTTTGTATTAAAGATTATAATAAAATTTTATTATCTTATTATTTGAAGGAATAATAACTCAACAGTGCTACAAGCTTCACAGGAAATTGCGGCTCATGAGACAAAAAGAAAAGAAAGAATTTAATTTTTAATCATGAAGGTTGTAATAAAATCATTTTACTCTTTTTTTCATCTAGGCTTCAGGACAGACGCTAGCGGTCAGAGGGGTTTAAACAACACAGACCACAATTAATGTCTGCTCTTTGATTACTAACATTAAAATAAAAATACCAAAACATTTCTTCATGCAAATGAGGTTTTATCTGATTAAATACAAGTACATTTGCATTTTTAATAAAAACTACAAATCTATGATAAACACTCTGTTCTTTCACTGTGTGAGCTGTTTGTTGGAATATCATTTTTATTGTTTAATTAGGAAAAATACTAAAAACTGTTATTAAAAAGTTTGCATGTTGTTTTTATAGAATAAATCTGTAATATCTGCATGAGAAATAACCAGTAATGTCCTTCTGAACAGAGACAGGAAATAATGTGTACATCTTCATGAATTCACGTCACAGAATATTTAGAAAATATGTTTTTTGGGTTCAGAACATCTAAAAATTTTTTTTTGAAAAAGTCTTTGAAGAAATATTGAATGTGATTTGATGTGCTTCCACTCTGGTGTGATTTCGAAGGTTTGTATTCACTCTTAAAAATATAACTTTTATAACTTTATAACTCTTAAGGGTTGTACAGCTGTTCCTCTGGAAGCACCATGAAGGTTTCTATGCAGAATCCTAAAAGCCTTCTTCTCCTGTCAAAAGTGGTTACAACTAGAACAGTTTTTGGAATCTAAGAGCCATTATTTATCCTTATTTATGTAAGAACCCTCTTTTGTCAGAGTGTATGCATTAACCGAGTAAGTGTGCGCTAAACTCCAAACGATCTCTCAGTATTTTCTTCTTAATATCTAGAACCTGTCAGGAGTTTAAAACGTAACTTTCGAGTTCTGGATTCTGATTGGTTGGAAGGTGTTGATTAATTTCCTATAACAGCAGCTCCGACAGTAGCGCAGGTTTATATTAATGCACTCATTCTAACACTTTATGGTTTAAAAAAAATGTATGTAATCATTGATATGTTGAATTTTTTTGTTAGAGATGTTTCTTTAACATTTATGGAAGGAGTCTCCAGTGTCAGCGCTTTGCATCAGTCAGAGGTGAAGCTGTAACTTTAGGTTTTCCGACATCATCAGGACAGAGGAGTTTTCGCTTTGCGGTTTCTTGGTAACATGACAAGCTGCGTTTTTTTGTCTAATTAATCGATCAGTTCTGGGACATGAACTCATCCCTTCCTGGTCACTAGGACAGAACTGTTCCTGCTCAGATGAGTTTCCTTTCTTAGAAAATAACGCGAGAGAGAACTCCAGACAGCCGGCTGCACTTTATCTGGAACTCTTTCTGCTTTATTTTGGAGATTCTCTCCGTCTTCGGCGTCTAACCCACAAAACAAGACTCCCAAGACAATTTCTCGTTTTTTTTTTTTTTTTTTTTTTTGTATGACACACTTTCACACCGCCATCTTCAGTTTGAGGTCAGACGTGTTTTTAGTACACACCGAACCCTCGTCTGGTCGTCTCTTCTCGCCTCGCCTCGTCTCTGCCTGTTTTTGAGACCACTGAGGTGTGTGTGTGTGTGTGTGTGTGTGTTGGGGAAATAAAAAACACAGACTGTTTCCAGTCCCTGAAGGTGTGTGATGAGAGAATATTCATCTCATTCCAATGCCGCTTGACACTGTGATGAGATCGAGCCCTGGTGCAAAAATAGGTGCCATCTGATTGGCTGTTATCTGATTGGCTGTCATCTGATTGGCTGTTATCTGATTGGCTGTTATCTGATTGGCTGTTATCTGATTGGCCGGAACAAGGCGGTGGCTCGGACCTTTACGATACGAGATCTCTCTCTTTCTGTCTTTATCGGTTTATAAACATCTAGATCTCAGTCTTTACATATCCATCTCTCGCTGTCTCTCTCTTTCTCTGTCTCTCTGTCTATCTCAATCTCTTTCTCTTATTCTCTATCTCTTTGTGTCTTTGGTCTCTCTACATTTATATCTCCCTGTTTCTCTCTTTCAGTCTGTCTTTTTTCTCTATACCTCTGTCTCTTTGTCTTTCTCTCTCTCTCTGTCTGTGTCTCTCTGACTGTTTCTCTGTCTATCTCTTTCTCTGTATCTCTCTGTCCATCTCTCTGTCTCTCTATCTCACTCTGTTTATCTATCTCTCTCTTGCTGTATTGCTCTGTCTCTGTCTATCTGTTACTCTCTCTCTCTCTCTCTCAAAGTCAAATTCCAAATCAAAAACAGCTTTATTTGGCATGAATTGTAGTTAACAACTCTCTGTCTGCAGTTACTGTAGTTGTCTCTCTCATTCTATCTATCAGTCTCTCTCTGTCTCTCATGCGATCTATTTCTCTCTCTCTTTGTCTCTCTTTCTGTCTATCTCTCTATTTCCGTATATCTCTCTCTCTCGCTCTCTGTATTGCTCTGTCTCTGTGTATATCTCTGTCTTTGTCTCTCTCACTCTTTTTCTCTCTCTCACTGTTTCCTGGTCTCATTCTCTATCTATCTTTCTCTCTCTCTCTCTTTCCATGTCTCTCTCTTTGTGTATCTGTGTATCTCTCTCTCACTTTCTATCTGTTTGTCTTTGTCTCTCTCTCATTGTCTCTCTCCCTCTCTCTGTCTGTCTCTTTCTCCGATCTCTCTCTCTCCCTCACATTATTGAATAAGTCTGTTATAATTGGAAAAAAATGACACCCTGTATCTATGTAAACTCGATAAGGAGCATTATGAGAAGCAACTTGGCGCTGCAGCTCATTTAGCTCCATCACGTGATTTCAGTGGCGTGAGATTCATTTCCTGTAGGTCGGAACTCGGGATGGAGATATGGGATGGAGTCTGTGTGGAAGAGGATACGGCGAGGATGAGGCACTAAAACACAGGAAAGAGAGCTGATAGGAGACATAAACATGTGAGTTTCTCTCGAGGGGCTCTAAAGCCTCTGTCACATCATGTTTAGGAAATAAAGCTCACATCTCTGACTCGCACCTGTACCTGAGAGACACAGGTGTGGACACATGACCTCCACTCACCCTCACGTCGCACACACACACACACACAAACACGCGCGTCAATGTCAAACCCTGTCTAAACCACCTTAAATCAGACTCCCACTGCGCCTCGTCGTGTAATCCAGAAACATCTGTAAGATCATTTCCCCTTACAGAAGAGTCACATGAACTTCACATGATTCGTTTTTCACATGATTCGTATTTCACATGTGATTCTTTCACATGATTCATTCATTTTTATATATGATTCTTTCACGATTCATTCATTTTCACATCTGATTTTTACACGATTCCATTATTTTCATGTCATTTTTACAGACAATTCATTTATTTTCAGTTGTGATTTTCTCACATGAATAACTGGTTTTCCACACGTGATTACACATTGTTCACACGATGTCACAGGTTTACTGCAATTCCAGGGAATAACATGGTAAAATGCAACACACTCTGTGAAATGAAAATGAATTTGATTTTTTTTGTAAAGGTTATAACAAGCAGCGTGCAACAAAATTAGCAGCGAGCTCTTCTTCCCTCTCATAAATCACAAGGCTCGGGCTGAAACGGAACAAACGTCCTTGTTTTAATTATCACAGCAGCTTCATTGTTGCCTACAAGCTTTTTATGAGCCAGAGAGAGAAATAAACAGATTAAAATGACCAGATTTATTATCTCAACTCTTAATAACAATGTCCTGTTCTGTGGTCTATGCAAAGAAAAACCTAATTAATGACCCAATTTTCTAAATGAATGTCGAATATAGTGCAATGTCAGAAACAAAACATGCTGTTAACAGGAACAGGAATTAATCTCCGAGTCTGTTTACTCTCCCGTTCCAGGACAAAGACATTAGTGAGAAAACATTGAGATTTCAAGAGCCCCATGCCAACGGAAATTTAACAGCACTCCATCAGAAGCTTAAAGTCAACACACAGGCTAACAGGCTGCATTTTAATGAGATTTGGGGAAAAATGGGAAACATTAACTCGATGTGAAAATATCCCCAGTGACAAAAAGGGCAGTTAACTTACAAAAAAGCAGATGTTTGAGCTTAAACCAGCTGTGCTTTATGTGGACAAACAACAGGGAACAGCACTGAACAAGACTGAATTTGTCACAATTGTGACTGTTCTGAGCCTGACACCAAGCTGATTACAATCCACATATTAGAAAATTAGCACATTTTAGTAACACAAACCCACTCTGGCTCATGCTGTTAGACTAAAGTGGTGTGATGAAGCAGAGTTACTGCCACCACCCTGAAGTTCCTATAACAGCACATCCCCGAATGTTTTATTCCTCTTATACCACAGCATTTTTCCAACTATTACAGTTTTCTTATTAACTGAAGGAGGATGTCATAGTTTTAATCCATTTATATACCCTATATATACTATATCCATATTTTATCCATTTATAGCTACATTTAATGCTGTGGAGCGAAAATATGCAGATTGTTAACGAGAAACTGCAAAATGTAAACTCCTCTGTCCTGAAGATGACTGTTACAAAGCGTTGACATTGGAGACTCCTTCTGCCTCCAGTTAGCTGAATGTTAATTTAAAGTTTGCTTACAGAAAGTCTGACCATATCAATGATTACGTGTTTTTCTTTGGTAAATAACAAGACATTTTTTAAAATCCATGTATGTGGAGCAACTACTCCACAGTCCCTGTGAATGAACTGGGGTTGATAAAGAATATTTACTATTTACCATACTATTTGGCCATTTTTATTTCTTGTCATCATGAAACTGAACTCACTAAATGTTTTCTTAATTGCATCAAGGGTGTGCAAACTGTATTTTTGTCCATCATGCAACCCCACCTAGGCCACCTGGGAATAATAGCTGTCCTTTCAGAGTAAAGTTTAAAGCCTCTCATGGAAACATGGGGTGAGAGATAAAGCTCCCCTAGGGTTAGCAATGTTCACTCAAATATGAAAAACAGGGCCTCCAATTTATGATGGCTCTATATGTTGTGGATTGAACCTTTAAAGAGCTACAGTAAAATTCTACTTGTAAAGTCCTCAAGAATTTGTTTCTATTCCTTGTTCTGTTGTAGGCGTCAATGGAACTGAGGAGAAGCTTTCACTTGTATGTCACAGCCTATCTGAAGTGTCAGACTGTCTGAGATCTGAACCTCAGGACCTTTCTCACCTGAAGGTACCACTAGACCTAGTGTCTAGGGTCTAGGTACCATCCCTACTAATACCCAGATGAGTTCAATCACCCCACCCCAGATTTCTTTACATTAGTAACCGAAACCCTAGTCAGGCAAACAGTTTGAGGTTAGTACTTTTCTGAAATATTCATATTCTCCACAGCATATTGGGATACCTTGCTAAATAGTAAAATCTCTAGACTTTTGTGATCATAGTAGCTCTTACCTTTCCGACATACTGCGGCTCTGGTCCAATGTGCTCCTCCAAAACGTAGAACTGATTCCACACCCAACCCCTCTTGGGCCGGTGATGGGGGTCCTTCCCTCCCTCAGGGAGTTTAGTCCGATTTTGTGTGTGTGCATTTAGGACAGAGCCCACAGAAAGTCTGGTTCGGTTGTGAGTGTGTGTGTTTAGGACTGGGGCCACAGGAAGTCTGGTTCGGTTGTGAGTGTGTGTGTTTTGGACTGGGCTCACGGGAAGTCTGGTTCGGTTGTGAGAGAGTGTGTTTAAGCCCAGGCCTGCCGTAGATGGGCTGCCGAGGCTCCTCTGGAGCGCGAAGAGGCCCAGCAGCAGAGAGCTCAAACAGGCTCTCATGTTAAAGAGAGGCCTGTGGACGGAGATCAGGCCCAGCCACCCAGCTCAGCGCACCACATGCCCATCTTTATGCTTTAAACCCATCCTCGTGCTTTAAACCCAGACACCCGCAGAAAGCCGACAAGCCGTATTCACATCCTGGAGAGGTGGCTGGGGGCTGTGGAGGTCACAGCTCGTTGAAGAGAGGAATTCCACCGAGGAATCACCACAGGCTCATCATCAAACATCTGTGGGAAGAGAGGATGAGTTAACTGGTTGTGCTTTTGGCAAACTGAAACAGAGATGAATGGACAGTTCCGATGATGGAATGATAGTATGACGGGATGGTTTTCTGGTAAATCATATTTAGATAGTGGTTCAGATTCTCACACACTTCACACCCATTTCTTAAAACAGATAAAGTAACAGATAAGATTACGAAGATTAACGTAATTACCAAGAAGGCCAAGGGAAAAGGTCGATTACTGGGAATACGCAGGTTAGACGATAGGATAGTGAGCAAGCCAGAAGAGGAAGATCAAAGAGTGCTGAGGAGTTGGGAGAAAAGAAGAAGGTGAGAAAGTCAGTAAGGATCAAGATAATTAAGACACATACAAAGGAGAAGAAGGATTTTTAATTGAATTTGCTCATTCTTTGGAGAGGTTTGATATGTTCTCGGGATCGGGTGTTGGGAAGAAGGGGTATGAATTTGCATAATAATTGATTGGGACTGGATAACAGCAACTGATCATACAGTAATGTAAGCTATTTTTATATTACAGACTTGCCCTTAGCAATCTGCAGCTGTTTTGAGAATCAGCTCAGATGCTGCTCCATTTATTGCGTTTCAGTCTACTACAACAGAACTAAAAAAACACTTCAAGGAATGTCCCTGCCATCCAAAGACACCTCTAAACAACAGTGTCAGGAGGTATCCATGCTGATTTTTTTTTTTTTTAGCCATGATGAGCAGTTGGGTAGACTCTGTCTGAATAGTCTGAATCCTTTTAACCAAGACCCACAATAATCTGCTGCTGGTTAGCCACCCAGCAAAACACCTAATGCATTTTTGATGGAACAGCTGCTCTGCCATAATAGCAGGGATTGTATTTGCCAGGCCAAGGCTCCGTTGTACAGCATAGCAGTGGGGCGTGAATTTTCAGGACTAATAGAAATATAGTGCGCAACCTTATAAATTTTTGTGGACAAGCTGTAAATCCATAACCTACATAGTGCACCTATAGAAAGTACAGACCATCATTTCATAGATTATACAGTGATGGAGTGCACTACAGAGTGTGTAGACATTGTTAATTAATATCCTACATAGTGCTTATGACCTGAATCTAAAATAGGTCCTTATTGCATGTCTAGAATTGGGCACTACATAGGATGACAATGCCATACTTTCAAACATAATGTAATTAATGTCAAAGTCATGTAAATAAAACCGATGGTGAGGAAAGGACTGTTTATAGCTGCTATAACGTAAGTGAGAACAGGAACCTACTTGGTTCGTGAATGTTCTATAGCAATAAATGTAACTATAAATGGATAGAAAGTATAACATGTACTG
This sequence comes from Pangasianodon hypophthalmus, assembly GCF_027358585.1. Lineage (NCBI taxonomy): Eukaryota > Metazoa > Chordata > Actinopteri > Siluriformes > Pangasiidae > Pangasianodon > Pangasianodon hypophthalmus. Next base: position 1,511,143 of record NC_069730.1, read on the forward strand.
CTGAGGTATACAAAAAATAAAACAAATCAAAAACACAATCAACTTCAGGGTGGTAACAGTAACCACACACCTCACTGTTGATTATTTTCCTCTAGGAGTATGACGCCTCTGAGTATTGAAACCTCTTCAAGGTCCAGTACAATATCATTTATCTACATTTCCCAATGCAGTACATTTCAAATGACCTGAAGAATTGTCATAATTCTAGATGTTTTCCTAAGAAAATCTCTCGTAATCTCCTCCACAGTTCCATCATCATCACTCCACAACCCTGTATCTATTGAAGACATCTTGCTTGAGCAGCAGGATAGCGCCTTCCCTTTCCCATCTCAAGTTATATTTCAAGAGTTCATATTCAAAGAAATGTTGAAGCGAAATCCCAAGTGATCTCATATCCTCAATATGAGAGGAATTTTGCCCTGCGTATCACGAGCTGACAGCTGAACGTTCTCTGTGTTGTGACAAAGATCTAAGCACAACACGTGAAAGCAATTGTAATCTCTCAGGAATAGTAAGATGTCTGTTTTCTGGCAGTGTTTTCGCGAATAAGATAACCTGTCAGAAGACAAGCTCGGTAGATAAAAAACCTTTTATGAAGAGGTCTTTCAGCCTACGCTATAATGAACATGAAGGGAACCTCAACTTTCATTCTTTCATTATTTAACATTCTCAGATGTACGAGACCAAGACTGGGAGGTCTTTATTCTCATGCTCGTTCGTATGGAAAATGTTTTTACCTAAAAATTTACAAGTGAAATTTATGACAGCAAATCCAAGCCTTTGACAGCCTCTGTCAGAAAAACTAGCAACCTTCTACTAGGTTCTCACAGAACCAGCAGCAGCAGGTGACCATAGATTTTGATGAAGCAGGACAACATTAATAACAACATAGCCTCATTACATAACATGATTAATGATATTAGCTCTTTGGGAAACAGACCTGCCTATTATGGGTTTATTCTAAAAAGTCACAAGATAGCCTTTAGCTTGAGTCAAGTGTGATAGCTTCTCAACTTGATTTAGTTATACGGAAACCATGTTACGGAGCATGAGGCAGAGTCATTCCTGCCCCAACGGGCCTCTATTAGTACTTACTGCAGTTCCTGTGTTTGTTATATGCAGCTAAATGAGGCAGTGAGCACGCTGCAATACTATTGCGCAACATCTAGAAAGGCGAGCAAATCACCGAAACATCAGCTTATATCTGTCAAAGAGCACTTTTTAAATCTTTGGTCACTCAAAAAACATAATTAGTATTTCAACAGAATTTAAAACGTATAGAATGAATGAGGACTTTATGAAGATAACCATTTGTTGAATGGCTGATATACATGGTAGGGTTCCTATGGACAAGCTGCCCCTACTCAGAAACTTAACCAATGAGAAACAACATTGTTTCTTCTTGAGAACAGTAATCAGCAACCCAGAAATGTCAGGCGCTGTGAGCTCAGCCCTTAGAATCACACTAATCAGCGGCCGAGAGATGTATGGACATAGTGCGCTTAGCTGGCTTGATGACCCATAAAATGAAGAGCTCTACAACACAAAGCAATAATCAGGCCACTAAGTACATTCTTCACCACATTCTGGTAAGTTCCAGAGGAATCAGTGATGTGGCAATCAGCCATCGGCGTCAAAACCTCTAAATGGCAAATCATTGCATCCTCATTTTCATTCATTGACTATTTTCAGGAAACACCATTATCATAAAGAACTGCAAATGAACAGCACTGAGGCCATCAGGACGAGCGGTGCAGAACGCCAAATCGCCATTTACAGTAATTTCTGATTGGAGCATTGGGTCCTGAATTTGTGTCAGTGACACACATATTTCAGACCTTTCCTTCACCACATTACGGAGAAGCAAATCTCAGTGCCTAAGAGCGCTTTCACACCTGTTAATTCATTTCCCGCGTCTGAATCAGACTGATATGGATCCTTTTGATTCATTCATTTGATTCAATGCAGACAATCAAATGAACCAGAAAAGGGCATCTAGGGCTGAACACTAGACTAAAATATTTTGTGTACCGCATCCAGTGTTTATTTTCATTTTTTGTTTGTTTCGTTGGTCCAAATGACATTTCTACAGCGCAAATAACATTTCTACAGCTCTGTCTTTTGGCATAGATTAGCAGACTGCTACCCAAAACACACAGGCTGCTTGATTCACTTGAAGGTGAGTCGATTCAGAGTCAAATCGCTTGCTCACTAGAGTTCACCTGGAAGTAGAACGAGACCATCTCACCTGAATAAAGAACCACACAGAGTGGAAGAACTCACCAGGGTTCTACTCAAACAGATGCTTGTATGTGTGAAATTCACATCTGTGTATGTGAAAGCAGCCTAATGAAGACACCTCTTACAGCGTGAAGCTTCAATGACATCCTTCAGGAACATAGACAAGCTAACTCGTACAGTATGTGAACTATCACCACCCTAGTCAGTAAAAAAGGAGTGATAGCTTGATATTATTATATCACAATAAGGATATCATATCATCATATTGTCCACCTCTAATTGTAATAGTCAGATTATCAAAATGTATTTTTTTCTCGCTTTAAAAAAAATCATCCATTTCATAGGATAACTCATTCCCTGAGCTGCTCGCTTGTTGTCCTCTGTTTCCTCCATGAGCATTTTTTTGTGTTCAGTGCTGAATGCCACCGATGTCTGCTCTCCGTAATGGTGTGTTTCCATAATCACTCATTGTTCCATCCAAGGACATGTTTGCTGTTTCTCGTTAAGATGTCTGCTTGTGGTCCATTCTCTCTCTCTCTCCTTCTCCCTCTCCCTCTCTCATTCCTGTCTTTGCCCCTCATTCTTTTTGTAATGAGAAACCTGTTGAATTTGGCAGCTTTGAGGACAGACACAAGGACGAAAACCTGTGAGATCTTTTCTCTCAGCACCAGACGCTTTGTGCTGTGTGTCCGCTTCTAGCTTTACTCATTACTGAGCCAATGTTGTATATAAGCTGCTGAAATTCTTTCCTGCAACATTCATCTGTAAATGTAGCGGTAAATAGGAATTGTTTTATAAACAGTGTAAATATAAATGTTAATTTTAAATATATTAAATATTTAAATACCTTAAACATGGCTGCTTATAGACTCAGCACTGGCATAAACAACTCTAAAGTGCGCTCAAAACCATCATTTTTAATTTTTTAAAATCCTCTTAAAAGCCCTTACAGTCGTAAATATTGTATATATTTGTGTTTGGGTCAAATTTGTTAAGAAAAAAAGTACATTACTATTAATATGGAGAATGTCAGCCCTATTTGGACGGGATAACTTTTTTGTTTTTCTTAATTTTACATGTTAGCAGTTAAATAGAGAATGTTATCTGACCATTTACAATGATATTTCTTCACCAGCATCTTGTGTTAGATTAATTATAATTATTATTATAAAGACAGCGACACAGCTGCTCACGCATTGAAGTGTTTTATTCCTCTTATACCACAGCAGTTTCCCAACAATTACAGTTTCTTATCTGTTGAAGAATGACGCATCTTACTGTATATCTGTTTATAGTTACATGTATTGCTGTGGAACATCCATGAAACAAGTTAGTTCCTGTTCTCACTTACGTTACAGCAGCTATAAACAGTCGTCTCCTCACCAGTCTCTCTTTTCTCTCTCCCTCTCTCTCTCTTGAAGTTAATAAGAAAAAAAAACGCAGCTTATTGCTCATGTTACAGAGAAACCAGAATAAAAGCATAAACTCAAGTTACAGCTTTACAGCTGTTACCAAGTGCTGACACTGGAGACTCCTTCCATAAATGTTAAATAAACCTCTCCTTACACAAAACTTCACTAATCAATGACTGCACATCATGTTTTTAAATTTGTTTATGTGAACTGTTCACCGTACTTATCTGAAATGAGAACATATTAAAACAAGCTGCTCTTATAGAAAATGAATCAACACCTTCTGACCAATCAGAATCCTGTAGTATTCAGCCATTCTTACAAGATGGTCATGGATGTTTTTTTTTAATATTTAAAGGGTAAAACAGCATAATTTAGTTGCTCCGTCAAAATTATTGACTGCGGTCTATCTGTTGCGCTACATAAAGTATTGGCACCCCTCTGCCTTGTTCTCAACACTCCTGTAGATGATCCACTTGTACCAGCACCACATGACTGTAACACTAGCATGCCAGTGTCACTGCGGTACTGAGAATAAACCGTCACTCAAATGATATATCTGCTGAATGGTGCTCCTACGGTGGTTTCTTTTCACTGATGGATGGAGTAAAGGGGTGCCAATATATTATCTATCCATATTATTGCCCTGGAAATTATAAAGGAAATAACGTAACTCTGGCTTCCAACCACCAATCACTACTCATACACATTTTATAACTCAGGCATCATTCACAGCTGAATTGACCAATGGCACACTGAGTAATGTCAGTTGTGTTACATTTGTGTTACAGATGACACTAAACTGTTGTACATGAAACCCACAACTTACAGCAAGGTGAAGAGAGGACACATTCTCAAATAACCTTCCTAAGTAATTTGTCTCAAGAAGTCAGACATGTGTACTAAATATCCAGTGCACACTTAGCGCTCATGTTCTCCCTCTAGGCTACGACAACAGTCTGACAGCAAGTTCTCTAACAGAACACGTGTCTGAGATCTCCAGACCTCTCCAGAATAAACAATTTATGAGCTCAATCCCAGACAAGGCCTTGATTTACGCAACAGTCTGGTCTGCAACATAAAAACAGCGTGGGAGTGTAGTCTCACTGACACTTTTTAATTAGCAAACAATGATTTCATTAAAAATGGAACAGAATTGATTAAACAAATGGATAAAGAAAGAAAACTGAAAAGACCTTGAGAATGGGCAAGGCTGAGATGATAAACAAAACAATGCAAGTTAAAAAGATAGGAAGCTAATTAAAGTTAACAAAGTAAAAGAGCCAAGTGGAGCACTGAAAACTTCTCCAAGTAATAATGACCAGAAATATTCCAAATAAAAATAAACCACGAAAGGATTAAAGTCTGAGTGCAGACCCACACTTACTGCTTCCTGGAGTGGACCAGAACATAAAGTTTTAGCCATAAACTACATTTTCACAAGTAGGGCTGGGAGATATAATATCAATGTCGTGACAGATTATGTCACTTTTCCTAGATATTGTGTGTATTGTGTTATTTTTATTATTATTTTTAATTAGCAATTACACACTCTGGAAGCAGCTGATTTTATGTTAAAACTGGCTGTAAAATGTAAATATATGAATCATTCATAATGTGTATCGTGATATTATTTTGGTTCTATCGCCCAGCTTTAGTCAGAGTTAAGGTTAGATCTGTTTTGTTGCAGTTTATCCCAAATACTGTGAAAACCATTAATGGGGTTTTTAATGTTTTACAGTAAATGTAACTATAAACAGATAAAAAGTACAATGTGTCATTTTTAATAAATAAAAATTGTAATCATTGGCAAATTACTGTGGCATAAGAAGAAATAAAACACTTTGGAACATGCTTTTATAGGCAAATAATCAACTTTGCGGTGCTAACAACTTACACTCTGCTGCAAATTAACACTCGATTTCACAGCAGCTGTTTGCGCTGTTAGTGATAAGTTCCTCCCAGATGCTGCGTTTCTCGTCTAGTCTGAGGGTATGTAATCAATAGATTTCTTAAGCGAAGGCGTCCGATCATTCGTTATCCGCTTCCTGGACTCAGATTGGTGAAGACAGCTGCCAGGGTGTATATATTTCAGAGCTCGCAGTCGTGATATGCCAAACAAGATGCATTGCTTAATTACGACTCTATCTGAGGGCAAGCATTTGGCAAATAGTCGGATATGCTTCAGCTGTTCACGACAACCAGATGTTTACGCTCAGTCATAAGCGAGTGCCGGTATTAAACCTTCTGCACTGTAAAGAATTACAATTCTCTACAATCAAATACTGTGTTCAAACCCGTATAATACGTTAAAAGTGTTTTACAGCTTGCTGTGTGGAATTCTGGGAAAAGTTTTACAGAACAGTCGGATTATACTGTATCAGAGGTCCTTACTGTGTTTAATAACACAGTAACACTTAAAGTATTATTAACTTCACTGACAAACTAGCAGCTAAAAGCAGTTACTTGAAGTGTAAAGCTAGGAAATGCTAGGTGATGTTAGCAATTGTAACCAGAGTACAAGCTGAGATATGTGTTGGGGCGGAACTACATCTTAAGGAGTCTGCGGTAATTACCAAAAATAAATTAAAAGTTACAGCTTTACCTCTGGCTGTTACAAAGCACTGACACTGGAGACTCCTTCCTTCTGTAAATGTTAAATAAACATCTCCCTACAGAAGACTTCACCAGAGCAATGCACATTTTTTAAATCTGTACAGGTTCCTGTGAATGAGCTGTTACTATAGAAACCATAATGTATTAAAATCAACACCTTGTGACCAATCAGAATCCAGAATTCATCAGCACTGGTTTATAATTCTGTGTTCATAAGGAATAGTTCATTTCCATAAAACTGGACGAAGTAGAAGACTGCTCCCAGTGCAGGTTTTTTCAGGAATGGAAATTACATGTTGAACATTATTAACCTTTAGACAAGGGTTAATGCAGAACAGTTGAACCGATTCACTAATGCGATGAACTCAAACAATTAAAGTTGAATACATGAATGACCCTGAGACCAACATCTCCACCGCAAACAGCCCTTTGTTAAAAAGTCAATAAATCATTCTCCATTAGGGAGATTCCTCATTTTTATAGTCAGCATTTCAATTCGCAGTTATTTGTCTGGCAGATGATTTTATCCAGATGGAGGCAGAATCCAAGCCCAGAAGCCCAGAACTGAGCAGTCGAGGGTTAAGGATCTGGCTCAAGGGGCTGAGATCGGATCTGAGGGATTTGTTCTCACAACCTTTCAGTCACTGGTGCAGAATCGGAGCCACTGCAGTTCATACGAGTGTCTGGAGGTCGTGTAAACACATCTGCAGTCCTGACTGAGCTCAGAGTGTCACAGCAGTACTCAAAGAGAACATAAATCTAAACCAGGAGGGGTCTCTAAGGACTGCTTAGAGGAACATAACTCTAAAGAAACTTCATTAGGGTACTAATTAGACCTTAAACAGGAGTGGCGATTTCAGGGTTTAACATTTACATTGATCCAGGAACCTGTATGAACCTTGTATATTGACGTATAGATGATGCACCATTGTGCTGCTGAATTCTGGATTCTGACTGATCAGAAGGTGTTGATTAATTTTCTATCACAGCACACTGAATTCATAGTACCATTACTCCACATAAAAGAAATAAAACCGTGTGTAATTTTTATGAATTATTTTTTGAAGGTTTCTGTAAGGAGATGTTTATGTAAATGTCAGCGCTTTGTCACAGTCACAGGCAAAGCTGCTGTAACTTTCAGCTTTCTGACATCTTCAGGACAGGGGAGTTTTACGCTTTGTGGTTTCTCAGTAACATGACAAGCTGTGATTTTTTTGTCTTATTAAATTCCAGAGAGAGAAAATAATAGAGCAGAGCTGATACTTTCTAAACAGACCTGCATGCGTCACTACATGCAAATGATCTGCGGTGTGCACACGCTTGCTGAGTTACAGGTGACTGGCATTCAGCAACATACACACACAAGTACAAAGAACATCAGCGTTTCTGAAACTTTTGTAAATCCGGTGAAAATTTTTAATTCAGTTTGGTTTACGAAAGGATATAAACGAGGCCCGTTTTATGGAAACCATGTTCTCAAAAATATCTTCATCTTAAAGCCCTATTTGGACTGGATTCGTTTTCCATGTGGATGTGTGTGATGTAATGATTTCCGGAGCATCTCTTGGACTTTAGTTCTGTTCAAATCCACCATTTTTTTGTAAATAATACAAAATATTATGCCATGTTTGACTTTCTGCAAAACAACAGCAGATTTTTGCCGCCTCAGTCCAGGAAGCGTTTGCTCTTTACTCATTTCTTATCATCTCTCGCCAGAAACAAAAGTTTAAAATGCAGAAGGATAAAATACACACGACGTTTAAAAGGAGAAGTGTGTCTGAGAAGCAATGCTAGGAAAGTCGTTGTGTTCCTAGCACAAGTACAGTCTACAGACATATGGTCATGTGACCTACTACTGATTTAGTGCAACTTGTGTGGCCACGCCCCCTACAACCAGCACTTCTAATAAAGGATAAAACAATCAGTTTGTATTAATACAAACATGAGGACATGGTGAAGACACGCCCATCTCTGTTATTTATACCGAGATCGTTTATCAAGAATGATTACTACAGACGCAACATCACAGGCAACATACATCCAGAAAACGAATCCCGCTGAAAGACGAATTATTGGGTTTGAAAAGATTTGATCTTTTTGTTTTCTTTGTCTTCTTTTTTTGTTATGTACAATATGTGCAAAGAAACTTTTATATAAATATTTTGTAATAAATATTATTACCACTGGGTTGTGTGTGTGTGTTTGTGTTTGTGTGTGTGTGTGTGTGTGATATCGCGAAACCGTGATATTTTTAGACTAGTTTGTCATACCGTGAAAATGTTTAACAGCAACACCGATAACTCTGATCCTGTCAGCTTAATGCATCACTAGTGTGTATTATTAGGGAGTGTTGTTTGCTCTGAAAAAATCTCTCTCTCTCTCTCTCTCTCTCTCTCTCACACACACACACACACACACACACACACACAGAGCACGAGCTCTCTTTAAATGCTCTACACTTTCAGTATTGTCAATCATGTGACACCTTTCATGTCAGCAGTTCATGCAGCTATTTTTTGGACAAGTGCAGAAGCTCACAATCTGCTCGTGCACTTCTCAGCTCCCAGCCCGCGTGCCTCCTCCCCCCCTTTTCTTTTCTTTTCTTTTTTTTTTTTTCTTTCTGTAAACCGTGAAGTCGATGGCTCATTTTACAGCATTAAAGCATTAGCTATATCACCGAGATGGACTTCAGAGAGGCTCTTAGGTGCTGTTTTGGCACCTTGACATAACCGCAGCTTGGAAGCACTAAACCTTAAGACTGGAAAAAAACAACACCCGCGCGTGCAATCAAACAAGACGGCGGAAAAATCAATGCATCACACCCAGACGGTATCTGCTCATCACATTAACTTCACTTCCGCTTGAAAAAAAAAACATTACAGACACATCAGACACCTGAGAGACATCTACACACCCCGCAGTGCCTGCTCTCCATCCTCTCCATCCTCTCCATCCTCAACATGCGGTGATTTCAACACCGCGTGCGCCTCGCGCACACTTTAAAGGAATGCAACCCACATATAAAACATTAATATATACATTAAAAAAAGAAAAGAAAAAAAGTCATCTGCTTCTCATCTCATCTCACAACCCAGGGAGTTCATCTTCATGGTGTCTCAAAGCAGCTGGACACCAAAAGCACAGATTTTTTACATGATTTTTTTTATTCTTAGCGCGCGCCGTCTTGCAGAACCCGATTCCAGGGAAAGTGCGGGATCATCATCATCATCATCATCATCAGTATGCACGCGCATCTTCCCTCATTCCCTGCGTATTTATTTCTCTACAGCATCACACACTCTATCTACACACACAGACACGAGCGCGCGCCACCGGAACAGCAACCCTGGGAGCTTTCAGCACGCGCGCGCGCGCGCAAGCAGAAAAGAAAGAATTTTCTTACCTTGCGCTTCTGTCTTTACATCTGCAAAGGTGTGTGACCGGGTTACCTCCACATCTTAGATGTGTGTGTGTGTGTGTGTGTGTGTTAGTTTGCTCACAGTCCACTCCACTCTCGCTCCCAGATCTGCCAACCAGCCGCAGCTCAGCAGAGGAGATCTGATTGGCCGGGTGCGCGCGCGCGTGCACGCATGCACAAGTACCAATCTCTCTCTCTCTCTCTCTCTCTCACACACACACACAAACACACACACACTTTCATACGTACATGCGCACAAGTCAGCGTCTCTCTCTCTCTTTCTCTCTCTCTCTTTCTCTCTCTCTCTCTCACACACACACACACACTTTCTACCTCTTTCATCACTCTCTCTACATTCCTCAGCCTCTGTCTTTTGCCCTCATCCATCTCTCTCACTCAACATTTCTTGCCCTCTCCTTTATTTCATTCTCACTTTCTCTCCATCTTTCTCTCTCTGTTTCTCCATTCCTTAGTCAACCTTTCTCTGCCTCTTTCATCTCTCTCTCTGTCTCTCTCTCTCTCTCTCACTCACACACCTCTCTTTATCTTTTCATGCCTTTCCCGCTTAACGTTTCTTACCCTCTTCTCTCGTTCATTCTCACTTTTTCTCTCAGTTTCTCACTCTTTCTCTCTCCATTCCTCAACCTCTTTCAGCCTTTTCATCCTTCTCTTTTAGTCATCCTTTCTTCACTTTTTTGATCAGTTTCTCTCCATCCTTCTCTCTCTCTCTCTCTCTTATTCTTTACATTTCTCAGGCAACCTCTTTCATCTCTCTGTCATTTTCTCTTTCATACCATTTCCTTTTCTAGGTTTCTTTTTCTGCCTTTGACTCCTATCTCCTCTCTCTTTCATTTCTCTCAACATTTCTCAGTCAAACTCACTCTACCTTTTATTTTTCTCTATTCATCTTTCTTTTTCAGTCAAGCTTTCTCTACCTCATTCATCACTCTCTCTCTGTGTCCATTTCTGGACCTTTCTTTATGTTTTCATGCCTTTCTTTCTCTCTCTCTCTCTCTCTCTCTCTCTCTCTCTCTCTCTCTCACCAACATTTTTTACTCTCCTCCCTCTTTTTCCATTTTGTGGTCAACCTCGCTCTACCTTTTCATCACTCTCTTTCTGTGCATGTCTCACTTTTTCTACCTCTTTCATCCCTCTCTCTTTGTTGGTTTCGCACCAGTTCTTTTTCACTATCCTTCTTTCTCAGTCAATCTTTCTCCATCTCTTTCATCACTCTCTCTGTCCATCCACATTACTCAACCTCTCTTTATCTTTTCATACCTCTCTCTCCCTCCACATTTCTTAGCCTCCTCTCTTTCTCTCTCTCTCTCTCTCCCCCTCAGTCATCATCTCTCTGCCTTTTAGATCACTTTCTCTCCTTCTCTCTTTCCCTGTCTTTTATTCTTATTTCTGCCTCTCTCTGGCTTTCTTTCTTACATTTTTTAAAGCCTTTTACTGTCTTTCTCTCTTACGCAACCTTTCGCTGTCTATCAAATCCAACAGCTCTTTCAGTTTTGTAAGGAATAAAACACTCTGTGCCATGCTGTTGTAGGAAAATCTACAGTGTTGGAGTGATGAAACGGAGTTGATTATTTTCCTACAACAGCACATCCTGAAGGGTTTTATTGCTTTATTGTGTTCAGTGATTTATATATCTATATATATGATTTTTATCTATTTGTAGTTACATTCCAGGAATAGATAATAAATTTATCACCACCTTCTGACCAATCAGAGTCCAGAATTCAACAGCACTTCACCAACTGCTCGTCTTTTCAGCAGGTGATTGCTGTCAATCTCAGTCATTATTTACTTTAAGGCTCCCTAATGAACAATATTGGTGTGGGAGTCTTGGACAAACCGAGCGTGAAATCACTCTTTCTTTCTTTCTTTCCTTCTTTCTTTCTTTCTTTCTTTCTTCATCCCTGTTAGCTCATACTGACAGGACAAAAACTCTCGGCGAAGAGCTCACGGGAGAAAACAGCGGTCTACGCATCAATGCTTCGAGCCACCCAGCCTTCATCCTCGTCTGCCAGCTCTATCCATCACTCCTCTCCATCTCTCCCTCCTTCCCTCTGCGCAGACCCATAATTTATCATTTCCGACTGTTTATTTATTTTTTCTTTTTTTCCATGGTCCTGCCTGCGTCCTGGCAGGTGGGCCTGAGGTGAGCTTATGTAAAATGAGGCTGCCTTGTGTGGAGAAAGCAAACTCCATCACGCCATCGTTCACTTCCCACAGCGTGATTCTCCGATGAATGGGACCTCCTACCGTTTGTAAAATGCGCTTCTTGCTGCACACTAAGCCTTATTGATTCGTAGCGACAGAGGGCTTCAGAGCGAACCCCGCTTTCACACTCGCGCTGTTGCATTTCCTGGTGATACCAGCAAAATATACTGCATTGTAACTCAAATGACATTACAGTAGGGGTGTAACACAATTACATCATGTGTATCTGCTCCTAAGATCCATATCCGTATCTGTATTTGGATTTAAACCTGAAGTGGGCGTGTTCTAAACTGGAAGGGTTTTTTTTTCTTTCTAAACTGGAAGAGGTTTGATTGACAGGAGAGAGAGAGTATGCCCCTCCCATCCAGACAGCACAGCAAACCTCACTCTCTTGACTCCTGGCCATGGATGGCTGTGGCATCATTGGGATTCAGACTCGTGATCTCTGAATCCCAATGATGGATGGGAGGGGCATACTCGCTCTCTCTCACCTGTCAATCATAGTGACACTAGCCAATCGAAGGCATCTGTGAGCTCATGTATGCGTAAGAGTGCGGATAGCATGTTACTCCGCGTTAAAGTGATGCAGCAGTTTGAAAAGATGCGCTTGTCCTGGATGGTAGCTGGTGTATGATAGGAGACCAATCAGTAAATTAGAGAGAAAAGTGGAAAAAAATGTAGGTATTCCTGTGAGCTTTATATCTTCATATATCGTGCTCATGAAAGTGAAAACCTCCAAATTGATGCCATGTGAAACTTTCTAAAGAAAAACCAAATATCACTCCTCCTTTTCATATCTGTAAGTCTATTTGTTTAGAACTCAGACAGAATATCGAATATCGCGTTACAAAATATTGGCAAGGCGAATTTGCTGCTCGTATCTTGTATTATGATATTTATGTTTATTACGAGCTCTACCTCTATTAAAATAACATGTTAATGAAAGGAGAAAATTACACATTATGTTATAAATCCTGATTACTTTTCTTACAATACAATGTAGTTATATTGCAGTGGTTCGATTTGTTGTCCTTACAAAATACATGTATTAAAATTTCATATTTTGTTTGTGCCAATAACGTCTCGTGAAGCCTATATCGGGATACGTCTCATATCGTGGCTTTAGTGTATCGACTGATTCCTGTTTAGAACATATGTTCATTCTGAATAATCTATTCATATTCAGTTCCATCTCTACACTATAGTTACGTCCTTCTGTTTACACAAAAAAAAGCAGATTGCTCTATTTTATAAAGAGAATTTCACGGCTCTCACGCTCTTGTGACTGAGTTCAGCGTCGGGCCAGAAGCGATAAAGAGGCGATAAAGTGCACACAGCAGAGGACCACTTGACCCTCTAAAGTCCCCGTAGTGCTGACACAGTGAAGTGTGTGTCAGGACATGACAGCTTCAGACAGCTAATCGAACGCGTGGGTTTAACCATTCGGGAAAAGCCTATAATCCCGCGCCTCATCATTTACTGATATGAAAAAAAATGACATGCTACAGGAGTAAGAGGAGGTGTGTGTGTTTGTTTGTGTGTGTGTGTGTGTGTGTGTGTGTGTGTGTGGGTGGGTGGGTGTGCAAGTGTTGTGAATACAAAACGGTAACTACAAAATAGTGATGAGTGATGATAAGTAAGGAATAAAACACTCTGTGTCATGCTGTTATAGAAAATTAATCAACAATGTGGTGGTGTGATGAAGCAGACTCACTCTTACCACTGTAAACTTCATTATTTTCCTATAACTGCAGTGTTTTATTCCATTTACACCCCAGAAATTTGTCAACATTTACAGGTTTTTCATATATTAAAAACAACATCTCATACTTTTTACCTCTGACTGTTACAAAGCACTGACACTGGAGACTCCTTCCAGAAATGTTAAATATACGTCTCCTCACCAAAAACTTCAGCATGTCAATGGTTACCCATGTTTTTCTTTGTTAATTATTGTTTAACTTAAACATCAATCTTTATTTTATTAAAAGTCAAAGCTAAGAACCACGTTTCTGAAAACTGATCACAAATGAAAAAAACAATAGGACATTTTTAAGGATCAACATTTTCTTTTAGAGGTGTCAATAGTTTTGCCACGTATGCCTTTAGGAGAAAATATTATTTAATAAGACATTTAATCATTAACTTAATTAAACTTCTGTGAGTCTGTAATATTTATACAATCAATTTCGCTCATTTTTGTGAAGGGGGCCAATATTTTTGGAGAATATATTCTGATGGTATTGTAAACTGTGATAAATGTTTTGCAAATGATCATGATATAATATACTTATATATGTAGAATATATTTGATTATTGTGACTGCCTAATGCACTGGGAGCCGTGATGTCTCTCTTCCTCTCCCTCTCTCTCTCTCTCCCACACACACACACACACACACACACACACACACACACACATTTAGATGGAGATCAGGTTGAATTTTGAAGGAAACACAGAATCACGCAGAGGCAGACGCAGAGTTTTCCATCTGTTAGGATAAAGAGGATGAGAGCTTGACTGATATTGAGCGATATAAAAAAAACGAATCATGGCTAAGGAAAAAAGCAGATTATGCACTTGAAGGAATCTCATTTCAAGCCCGGGTTCATGGTGTGCGAGTCTGTGTGGGGGGCAGACGATGGCCGTGCCAAGGGAGCTGATGAATGACCCGTGTAAACTGTTCCTGAACACTGAGACTCTCCAGCGTGGAGCCGGAACGACGTTTCCTTTCTTTCCGTTGCCAGTTTTCAGCTCTCTGCGGATGCCAGAGGAAGATTATGGCTGTCGAGTGAAATTACACCGCCGTCGACAGGAAGCCATTAAACACCATGCGCCATCTGTGGCCACAAATATTTTGCCGTTTATGGAGGTGATACTGAGTTCTGTGCAATGTGCTGGACACTGATTAGGCAGGAAACCAACCCAGGATAATATTCCTCACTGTTTCCTGATTAGTTCATGTGGTAACATCCACACAACTACAGCTACATAATTGTGTAATTCTGCACACGAGGGACGTTTTGTAGTGGCTGTATTGTCCCAAACATCAATGTGAAGTTCCTTCAGCGCCATCTCACAATTGTAAATGTATAAGAATTGCCACAAGCTAACTTGTAATAAATTTTAAAGAGTTCAGAGTTCACGTTAGCTCTCGTAGCTTTGCGTACGAATAAAATTGTCTAATTAAACAAATACATATATACAGAAAAGCACACAATGGAAAAACCTCAGTTGTAAAGTTTACGTTTAATATTTATCTCGTTTAAGTATACTTGTAGTAAAGTATGCTAAGTCTCAAGTTTCTAACAGCATGACTGATTAGCGTGTTTGAGTATATTAAGGGCATTTTAACATTTGCACCGAGTCTTCTGAGCTTGTTTGGGGCCGGGGCTTGGAATTGCAGGTTTGCTGTCACATTAAAGGATTCCATCCGAACCATGAATTGATGGCGTGTCATGTTTGTGCACGCAGGTCTGCATAATGCTAGGTGTTCATCCATTTGCTAAATTTTATTATTTTCCTTTGGTGCTAATACTCAAACAGTGAAGAACAGCACTTTAAGACACGCAGCATGTCATCATGCAGGAATACATGCAAATCTGTACGATGCTCTCAGCACTCGGACCATGAAGATGCGCTAATTACAGAACTCCAGTCCTGAGATGTGTGGCTTTCCACGCAATCTGGAGACTTGAAACAGGAAGTAACCTGACAAGCTGAGCCAAGTTGGTACGCAGTGCTGAGAGCCGACAGCTTCCACACCTGATGTAGACTGCACCACTTTTTTGGCTGAATCAAACCCCAGACCACCTTTTTCAAGACTAAGGAAAAACAGCTTTCACACTTCACCAAATGTACCACCATCTCAGCATAAAATAGCCCCAAGTCTGTAAAAATAATGCAAGTGTGAAAACGTCCTTAGAGAAAAGAGTACTCGATGTCAACTTCAGTATACTTACAGTCTACTTTAAATATTGTAGCATGTCTAAGTATATTTGAAGAAAAGTACACTAGGTTTTGAGTATATTTACAGCTTAATATACTTGTCTAAATGCACTAGATATGAAATATACGTACAGTTTATTTTTAGTATTTTAGTACCACATCTACTCATTGGAATTCCATTAGGGGTCCAAGCACTGAAGGATTAGAAGCTCTATTGTGATTCTATGTCTTCTTCTCCTTCTTCTTCTCCTTCTTCTTCTCCTTCTCCTTCTTCTCCTTCTTCTTCTCCTTCTCCTTCTTCTCCTTCTTCTTCTTCTTCTTCTTCTTCACCTGGTTAAAGTTGGTTTAACGTTTCTCTCGATTACCTATTTCACATTTCTGATAGTTCTTTAGATCACAAGTCCAATAATTATCACTGTTACAACTATAGGTTTGGCCATACTGGTATGATTTCACTTTGGTTCCTACATATTTGTTTTTTTTTTCTAGTAATGGACTAATGAAGTTGACAGCAATGACACTAAACCAGCCTGAACTTCAGCAAACATGGTAGACCACACCCTGAAGATCACTAAGTACTGTGGCACTATGATTTAAAGAAAATTACCAAATGATCATGAAAACATCCCTCACAAAATAAAAATATTAATCACATGAATCATGTCTGCATCATGGAATCAAACGAAAAGGATCACGTCATTACTTGCACATCGTATAGTGCTTGGACCCCTAAATTGCTACTTGTGGCTATATTTCACTGAAGGAGACCTAATCAAAACAAAACTTTTTTATTTTTATTTTTGAAGTTTCCCATATTTATAATATAACAGTGATCTTCAGCAGTGTGCGTTATTTTGGCGTAACCACGCCAGAGTAATATCATCAGAGTGTAACACTTGATGCTGAGCTGGAATTCAGGGAAGCGGCGTTTTAAAATAGTCAATATTACGTTAGCTAATTGAATAATTGTGGATTATGACAAGCCGGCAGTTACGCCTTTCCTCTCCGAGCTGCTCCTTGAAATTCCTCAGTGGAAATTATTTTTCTATTAGGTTATATCAGATCCAGGTTATGTTATTTCCTGACTCTGTTAGAGTGGAAGCTCCTACATATATGAACATAATTGTCTTTTACAGTCAGTCCATCTCGTGTTACGGGTCACTGATGTCTGGATTTAATCACATTTCAACAACCTGCCACTGATGTGTAACTGTACCGTCTCCTTGACATTTAACGTAAACTGTAACACTGGGCATCACTCAAAAAAAAAAAAAATCAGGAAGAAGAATCAATAGCAAAATGCACAGCTCACACTTAAAAATCCATAAAATGTCATTTAAAAACTCCATCGGAGAGCAAAGCAGAGGTGTGTTATTATCCGGATCAGACATAAAACAGGAAGTCTCGTCATGCTGTAGTCGAGTGACGGAATCGAGCTCCGTCTGAGTCCTGTTTAAATGCTTTCATCTCTCTCCATTACACAGGTACCTGCTTAATGAAGCCTAAACAGGGAAAGTTTGCAGAAGAATGCATTAGCTTGCACACAAACCTGCCCAGGACTCTCTGTCAATTACCTGACGATTTATTACTATTTTTTTTTGTGTTAAAAACGATAAATATTAGACTTCCTGATTATTTCTGCTGCTTCTTTATAGCTCTAGTGCTAGACCTCATGTTCCTCGCTGAGAAGAACTCGTTTATTTGAACAAATCCTCACAAATCTCGGCGCCGTGTTTTTGATGGCTTTCAGCTGAGAAGATGTTCCGATGTGCAGACTGTGCCGTGATAGACAGATGAACAACTGTGCATGAGTCAGAGCTCCGTCTGATGGCTCACTGGGGCGCAGATAGAACGGAGACATGAGAGACGGAGCAGATGGGACATGAGAAATGAATGATGCGACAGAGGTACGCGCTGAAGGACGCGTCTGAAACAAGAAAGGAGTTTTAGGACAAATTGCAGAACAATAAGAGTTATAACGCCATGGAGCTGTTGGACGGTAATGTAGCAACAGGACACTGGTTTATATTAATGCGCACGCTCTGACGCGTTATCGTTTCTATAGTAACAGCTCATTCACAGGGACCTGTAAAGCGGATGCTTCACATAAACCTGATTAAAAAATTGTTGATACGGTGAGGTTTTGTAAGGAGACTTTTATTTAATGGAAGGAGTCTCCAGTGTCAGCGCTTTGTAACAGTCAGCGGTAAAGAGGTTTACTTTTTTTGCGGCTTATCAGTAACATGACAAGCTGCGTTTTTTCTGATTAACTTGAAGAGAGATTAAAAAAGAGAGGGTGGTGAGGAAACGACTGTTTACAGCTGCTATAACGTAAGTGAGAACAGGAACTAGCTTGTTTTGTAGACATTTCACAACATTAAGCGTAACTATAAATGGATAAAAAGTATGACGTTTTCGTTAGTAAGCAAAAACTGTTAGTGTTGGCAAATTAATCAACAATGGGTTTGTGTGATGAGGTAGTTCTTTAAACAGAGTTACTGTAATTAAAGAACAACACGTCATGGTTTTTTATCCATTTTCAGTTACTGTTTTATCGTTACAATTTAGCGGGATAAATATTTCGTCATGCAAGTATTGGGTTGGATTTCAGACCAGTACTTGCTGAACAGATACCAAAATAATTTCCCTCTTTTCTTCAGCAAAACAGACAATCTTGACGACTGACACCGAATCGACTTTTTTTTGTTTTTATTTCTTTATTTCCTCTGGTATACTGCTACAACTGAAACTTTCCTCTCATTGATTTTACTCCTCCCTCCGCACTTGGCAGCTGTGCTTTCAAAGTGTTCTTCTTTTATTTCCCTTGAATGATGACTCTCTGTTGTACAGACTCAAAAAAACAAAAAAACTTGTCTGCAGATTAGGAGCACTCCATAACTCACTGAAGGAGAGGCTGGTAGGCAGCGCAGCGCAGGGTGCAGCCCTGATCTCCGTCGTTTCTCACCCTTTCGACTTTTTCTGCAGTTTTGTTGAGTGTTGTTTCATTTACAAATGGATTAGATTTATTTCTCAGGAATAAAGATGTACCCAATGACCCATAATAATAAAGCAAAAACATGTTTTTAATGCATTTTGGCAGATTTTTTTGTGTAAACATTCTGAACTTTTTTCAGTATTTTGGCAGAAGTTGCAGCATTAGCTTATTGTTTAAGCCTCTACAAGATTTATGCTTCCTAACGCTTAAATTCCTAAACATTGTGAAGATTTATTCAGTAAGTTATTTTCTTTTTATTATGAATAAACAATGTTAAAAAACAAACAAACAAACAAGTGGAAATGGTGACCGTTTACATGTTGGCAGGCTAACAAGCTAGCTAGCTAACCTAGCTACCTAGCTAAATCCAGAGTCTTTAAGCGAATCCAGAATCCAGAACTCAGCAGCGTTCTGTTTATCACTAGCACACTAAATTTCGACCTGTCGAGTGTTTCCTCTCTTCACTCTTTTTGTCCGTTCCCTTTTAATCCACCCGGGCAGGAACCTCATTTGTGACACAGTCAATTTATCTCAATTTGTTGCGAATGAATTTTCAACAGGGTTCCGTGGCCTGATGGCTCTAATTGCAGTACTCAGTCCCATTACAGAGCTAACGCATGACACCGCCAGCGCCGGCGCCATTAATCACACGGCAACACAGGATTCACTCGGGCTAAACAAACAACAAATGCTAGCACTCGAGCTGCTTTCATGAGCACTCACAGCAGCATCTGGTCCACTCGTGCTTTATGGCTGAACATCCAGCAGAATCTGTACAAACGTCTGCTGAATTTCGATTTATAGCAATTAGTTCTGAAAGCAAACGCTTGAAAATAACACAACGCGTCGTTAGAATAAATAATAAACAGTAAGAATTAGCAAGAATTACTGGTTAAATTTATGAAGTCCATCGTTTTATCACTTAATTATTTTCCCAAATTATTCAGGAATAAAAGTTATTAATTCTTCAGCACTGATCTCGCCAATGTTCTTGACCAGATCCTCCAGAGCGTTGGCTAAAACGACCACGACAGAGGTTCCACCATGTTCTCACTACATCTTCTACTGACATATAAAGAGCATATATAATCTGACAATCTTTAAAAGGATTGTTCAAAGGTTCTTCAACTGGTTCCTCTCAGGCTGTCCTGAAGAATCCTTACAGGTTCCAGATTTGGCTATTTTGTTTAATCAATCTCAATGGGTTCCTGTCACAATGTCCTCAAGAAGAATCCTTATAGGTTCTAGGTTTGGATGTTTTTTTCTAGAAGGCATATATCAGATAATCTTAGAAAAGGGGTTCTTTAAGTGTTCTTCGGTGGGTTCCTCTCAGGATGGCATTAAGAAGAATCCATAAAGGTTCTAGATTTGGCCTTTTGTAAGGGTGTATATATCTGATAATCTCAGAACAAGTGTTTTTAAGAGTACTTCAGTGGATCCCAATCACAGTGTCCTCAGGAAGAATCCTTGTGGATTGTAGTTTTGGACTTTTTTGAGGGTTCCTCGATGGGTTCTTTGTATAGTTAAGGATTCTTAGCCTCCTGAAAGGGTTCTAGTTTGGAATCCTTTCTGAAAAGCCCAAGCCCTGTTGGAGCATTCTGCAGAGAACTTTTAAGGATTCCTTCAGAAGAACAGCTAAGGAGCGTTTAAAACTCTAGGTTTTCAATTTGTGTAGATTAATGGTTAAGGTTCCTCTAAGATTGTGGGTTCTCCCAGAGAGCTAATGTTGGGGTCTTGAGCAAAACTTTAAACCCTTTAACCACTCCGATCTGAGTTTGGATCTCATTTGAGGTTTGCTTTGGATAAAAATCGATTACAAAATAGCTTCATGCTGCAATCTCCGGGGTGCAAGAACTGTTTGTGAACAGCGCCTCCAGTGGCTGGTTCTTGCCAAGTTACACAGAACAATAAAGAGACCACAGATGAACATAATGTTCAGGTTAGAAATGAATTACAGGTTTGTATAACGATGCAGCACACCGAATTAACCAAACCCTAATGAATAATTTAAAAAGTTTGCTTTCTCTCTCTCCTGTGTGGGTTTTCCTCCTGTGCCCGGGGCTCCCTTTCTGCAGAAGTCATTCAGTTCCTGCTGCATTTTGGTGCCATTTAAAAATGAATAAGTTTCTTAGAAGAAAGAGAAAAGCGCAGTGAATTCTGATAGGAGTGTTAGCGCAGTGTGCTGCATGCTAAACAACGCTAAACTTTCAGGTTTCACTTACATTTATAACTTAAACTTTCACTTATATTTTTACTGACTTGATTCTGAGATCAGTGAGACACTCGGAGCAAAGATTCTCCCACCAGGCCATCTCTTTAGAGTTTATAGCCATAAAACTCGTACTGAATTTTATTTTTATCTCAGTTATTAGCAAAACAAACATCGCTGATGGAAAAAAGATGGAGGGATGCCACGCCACACCTACATCATCGTTTTGTTTTCCAAAAACCATCAGTTTAAACACTTACATTTCATATTGAAATAAAACAATCTTTATATATAGTAATTTCATAAGTATTGGCACCCCTAATTAAAAAGACTTTAAGACTTTTGATGCTTTTTATTATGAACCGATTGCATTTTATGGGTTGATTAATTAATTAATATCAGGCCTGATTATTTGACCTATTAAACATATTTATAAATATTCTTCTTCTATATTTTTCTAAAATATATATAGGTTTTGGACAGGAAACACTAAAACAACAACAACCACAACAACACAACAATTTTATGAAAGTAAAAAGTAAATTTCTTAATTTTTATTTTTAGAGTGGATTTTATCAAATTACTTTGTAAAACATTTGTTTTATAGAACCAGTGCTTCACCGGTTTTGAGTATT
Organism: Pangasianodon hypophthalmus; assembly: GCF_027358585.1. Taxonomy (NCBI): domain Eukaryota; kingdom Metazoa; phylum Chordata; class Actinopteri; order Siluriformes; family Pangasiidae; genus Pangasianodon; species Pangasianodon hypophthalmus. The sequence goes on from NC_069730.1 coordinate 1,532,843, forward strand.
AGGTGGCAATATTTCTGGAGTTGATCATATGAAATACGTAATTATAGCTTTAATATTTTATTCTGCGTGCAAAAGATAAAAAAAGAAAAAAAGATGAATGTAATTATCTTGATAAAGATATTGTATAATGTATAAATATAATAATAGAAACAGTCTAAATATATAAAGATATTTAAATTATATTCCTGTATAATTAACCCACATGAACACTTGAATTTATTACATGCTTAATGAAATTATTATTGTATGAAATGCTTCAGCTTGTTCCTCACTGTAGCATATTAGAAGGTACAAACATTTGTTTAGTCTAATTTTAGTCTAATTTCCATAAAGGTCTAATTGGTGAGATTTTTTTTTTTCCATTCTATTTAACACACTAATCATAATATTAGCAGCAGCAGTTATCATATAGCTGTGTGTTAGAAGCTGTGAGAGTATTTCCTGTAAGTGGCGTAGCATTTGCATAAAAGTATAATTGCTTTATTTAGTGTGTTAGAGAGAGAGATAGACAGATAGAAAGAGAGAGAGAGATAGAGAGAGAGAAACCCGCTGAGACTTCGTTTGCTTCACTTGCGCTGTCACTTCAACTTAATTTCCTTTTTTCTTTTTGCTATGCGTCTGAAAAGCCTCACGCGGTCATTAGGGATTTAAAGACGGTACGATTTTCTGTCACGCCGCTTATTAATCTTCTTTATTACTTTTCTATACCCTGTGTTGTTGTGCTTGTGCTGTCCTGATGAAGTTCCCTGCACTAGAATACCCTCTAGCAGGTGATCGTTTTTAGCCACGCTAGGGAAAATTAGCATTGCTTAGCAGCAGTGATCAGACAAACCAAAAAGATGATTAGGAAGTAAACTAAAAGGTTTCAGAATTTTTTTGCCTTCTAGCATATAAGTATAATGTATATATATATATATATATATATCCTTTTTTTTTAATGATGTCCCTTTTTTATGCATTTTTTTAACGATAGCCATGCTACTATTTCGAGTTATGCTCATTTGCAGGTAACTTGCTGTTAGCATAGCACTGAAATTTCCACTTATAAAGTGAATTACACGGTTTATATTATTTCTGGTCTATATGAAACTGTTTCTTGCTCTGTAGCAGGTGCTGTGACAAGCGACGTAGCTAAGTGAGGTAGTCTAAACATGATAACTTTCACATTGGTGTAATTTGCCCAATTGTTAGTGTTTTATTTGCACTACCTGTTTAGCTGCTAACATATCCACTCTAGCAACAATTAGCACAATCATATTGTCATATTGTCATGATTGGCAAGCAAATTATTTTTGCTTTGTGACTCTATGACCTGTTTGTTTGTTTGTTTGTTTGTTTAGGTTTGCCTCCAGCAGGTGAGTTATATCATGAAGAAAAATATAAATTTACATTAAAAAATTGCCTAATTGAAATTTTCCAATATAGCAGGCATATATTTATTTATTTATTTATTGTGGCTGCCCCGTACAAAAGCAACATACAGTATGTTATTAGTTTTGACATAACTTTTGTTAGCATACTTATGGGAGGCATGCTACTACTGGAGTTACGCTAATTCGCCAGCCCATGTGGTAATAATGCTAGCAATTAGAAATTAGCATCATCCTGGCAGCAGTGATTAGACAAACAAAATCTGCTTAAGAAGTAATTTACAAGGTTTTAAATGTAAACATTGAAAGAATTATGTGACTGGTATGGCGTGGCCTGTTTAGCTTTTATTTTTAAGTTATACAATTTACAATAGGATTTATACACACCACTGAAATATATTTAAGTTTGATTTGCATGTTACGTGCTCGGATTTGGACTAGCTTTACCAGACACACCAGCGATCTCTGCTAGCTTTACTGTCGTTATACACATTTAGTGAGAGATAAACAGGATATGACAGGATAAGATGAAACCACGGTTCTTTTGTTTGTGCATCAAACAGTAAATAGGAGCTAATTGCAGGAAGGAGCTAGAGTTGTGAGCGGGGAACTGAAGAAATGCCGGACCACACGTGCCGTGGGATTGGTCCGAGAAAACCATCACTACCATCATCATAATCATCATCATCATCATCATCACCATCATCAACATCATAATCCCCATCATCACAATCATCATCATCATCACCATCATAATCATCACCATCATCACCATCATCATCATCATCATCATCATCACCATCATGATCATCACCATCATCATCATCATCATCACCATCATCATCACCATCGTCATCATCATCATCATCACAAACATCATCCTCATCATCACCAACACCATCGTCATCGTCATCATCATCATCATAATCATCACCATCGTCATCATCATCATCACCATCACTATCACCATCATCATCCTCATCATCACCAACACCATCGTCATCATCATCATCATCATCATCACCATCATAATCATCATCATCATCACCATCATAATCATCATCGCCATCGTCATCATCATCATCATCATCATCATCATCACCATCGTCATCATCATCATCATCATCATCACAAACATCATCCTCATCATCACCAACACCATCGTCATCGTCATCGTCATCATCATCATCATCATAATCATCATCATCACAATCATCATCATCATCACCATCGTCATCATCATCACCACCATAATCATCACCATCATAATCATCATCACCATCATCATCCTCATCATCACCAACACCATCGTCATCACCACCATCATAATCACCATCATAATCATCACCATCGTCATCATCATCATCATCATCATCACCACCATCATAATCACCATCATAATCATCACTATCACCAACACCATCGTCATCATCATCTTCATCATCTTCATCATCATCATAATCACCATCACAAGTCAGTGGCTGAGGATTAACATAAAGAGATGTGACAGTGAGCGATTTCTGGACTCAGGCTTCAGAGGAGATTTAAAATGAGTGGCGCTGACAGGGGCCCATTATCCGATCTCTTAATCTGGCATCTGTGTAGCGCAGTGTCAGAGTGTATTTAGCCCTGCAGCGAGCCAACGAGTCCAAATTACTAAACTTACTTAAATGCCAAGGCATAAAGTCGATGGCTGTGCGTTTAGCGGGGGCACTTAGGCTTGAGAAATAGCGAGGGGGTAGAAATAAAGAAAATGCTTTGGGATGTTCTGAAACTCATCAGAAGGATTTATGAAGACTTTTTTTTACAATCAGTGCTGTTATGATCGAGCAAAATGGACTCGTTGGAAAAACGAACAGCCCACAGTCATTAATATTCAGTGATATCTGGAACGTCCATGTTGTCCCAGCATGCCTTTATGCTCTCTTTTGTAATTAGCTGCACATCACAGTTCTTCGATATCTTTTGAATAAAATATGAAGTGCTATTAGAAAAAAAGAAACTAAACACAGGCACGAGAATGTGCTCCGTTCTGAAGGTTAGAACATCCATTGCTTTGCGTCGCCCCATGACATCTGTCCTCCTGCGATTCCACCAAGAATTAAGCCACAGCGTGCTCTGGTTTCCTCCTGATCTAACGCTAATACATGCCCTAACGACTAGCTGTGCTCCCGAAAGATCATCTGTTCAGTCTCAGGGAGCAAGCAGCGAAAGCATCAGAGCATACACAAGCATAATTTCTGAAACATCATTTATACCAGCGCCACAGCAGGAACGAGAAGCCAGTGAAGAAGCTGTTCGGGGAGGAAAAAAAAGCACGAGTGTTAGATCTGCTAATGATTTCTCATGCAGTAGTAACACGTCATCGCCGTGAGCTGACAGCAGGGTCGGGGTGCGAGGCAGTCGGGGTGAAGAGGTGCATGAGATTCATATCACTGTGTAATGGTCCGTTAGACAGCGGACCAAACCGAGGAAGGTGGATTATTGACGGTCAGCGGTGTGATCTTCCCAAAGTCCTTTCCTTGCACTGCTGACACACACAGCGGGCTAAAGTGGCTTCACGGGACACGGCAGTGAAACAGCGACCAAGCGCAGCTGACACAGACTCATCACCGGTCTCATTTATCAAAGCGTGCATACGTCGCAAAATTATTTACAAATAAAAAAAACGTCAAACGAGAGATAGCATAAGTATTCACCCCCATTACTGTGAAACCCTTAAACTAGTTCTTTCGGAAAGAGACATGGTTAGTTTCAATTTTTCGCTCTATTTTGCCCCCTAGTGGAGTAACAAATACAAGCGCTTTTATTTCAAATCTTTCAAATCAATTACAGTCCATGAGATGATTCGGTCACAATAACATCATATATATATACAGTATACACATTATATAACACCTCTGTTCTAGACTGAAACCAGGGTATTTGTGTTTTAGCAGAATTTAACTGAAGGAAGTTTTTCCTAATCATGCTTTCATGTATCGTAGCTTTTATAGTGGTACATTTCACGTAGATGTTCTATTGAATCGGACCGAACTGATAAGTGTAATAAATGAATCACCAGCGTTCAGAAATTAACATTATATTTGAGAATTATGAGGCCGTAAACAAAGAAAGAACAATAAGAGACTTAAAACAGACCCTTGTGGGACACCATAATGTGCTTTTTCAGCTTCTGAGGAATCTCAGTTGATGTGGACAAAATATTAACCGTCTGTCAAGTATGATTTAAACAAGGCAAGAACTTAGCGATGTGTCAGTATATCATACTCAAAAGGGTGATAAAATTAGTGAACCAGCGACGATGCGTTGGAAAAACAGACTCAAAGACTTTTAGCTCAGGAGTTGTCAGTATTTAAAACTTATTTATACAACATAAATAGGCAAATATACACCTTTGTATTTAATTATTTCTAGAAATTGTACTGTGTTTAAAGCTGAAAAAAAGTTTTGTATCTTGTAGTAGTTTAGATTTTTATACTTAAATTAAGAAATTCCTATAAGAAAGCAGTTTGTGAGTCATCAGCTGTTGGACTGTGGTCTAGATGCAGAGTCAGCAAAAAATAACGTAATAAATGTATGAAAAAAAAAACCTTAGATCAGCAATGCTAGTTTTCTAAAAATGAATCAGTGCATCTTCTGTAGCAGATCATCTACAGCAGCCAATCACATGCGTTTATGGAAATCACCTAGTTGAAGGCAGCTCATCGGACCAGAGACTAGCTGCAGGGCTACAGACGTTTACTGACAACGTGGGGTGTTTATAAAAAGTTTGAAACATAAGAAATATGTGTTTCTTCTCCCAGCATCAAATCTCATCAGTTGATCAAATGTGGTAATGTAGAATGTTGCTATGACACAAAACATAACCAGTTCGTTTTGTCTTATTTTCTAGCAATAAACTCATGGCTAATAGTTCATCATTAAAGTGTAACTGTTCAGTTATCATAAATTCACACTAGTAAAGCCACAGGCGACTGTTCATTTTCTACGTACGTGTGCGACACAGAGCCAAGCAGCAAAAGCGACAAAGCGAGAATTAATCAGTTCTATGCAATGAACCCAAACCACTGGTCACATGATGCCTTTTACCAATTCTATGCCATGTGTGGTCCGACTTTTCTTCAGCGCCACACTCACAACTTCAGTGTTACAAGCTTTACTGAAAAATTTATAACAATGGTTTCATCTCATCTTGTCATATATGACCTCTTATTAAATGTGTATAATGAGATTCTGAATAAAAATAAAGCTTGGAAGAAAGTAGCAGAGATCGTTGGTGCCTCTGGTGAGTGCAGCGTAGCTAGTACAGTTAGCTTGCTTTGCTAATCTAATCTGAAAATGGAGCTAGTACAAAGCTGAGCATATAACACTATAAAGTTAAAAGTGGTTTAACTTTTTAGCTTTAGAAGCATTTATATTTTGGCTACTACAGTTTCTCATCAGAACTAAAAAAAAAAAGTGCCGGACAGGCCACGCCCACAAGTGTGCCTTGCTAGTGTGAACGTAGGGTTAACAGATTACCATAACTACAATAACTACTAAAATAAGAACGTGTGGTTCATGAGCTAAAGGAGACAGAGTGTCAATCTCTCAGTGATTTGTTGCTCATCAACTTAACAGCGACTGAAGTCGATGGAAAGGCACACAGCGATTGACCAGCTTTTCAGAAATCAGATTAAAATCGGTGTGACATTTGGACGGAAGTCTACCTGGGGACTGCTCTGAGCTCGAATCAGCACCGTGTGAAGTCTAATTCTGTGAGATTACAGTCTTTGGGATGATGCCATTCGAGTGATTGCACAGCCTGCCTCCTGCTACCTTTCATTGCCCTGGAGTTCTTGTCATTCATCAGATCTGCTGCCATCAGGGAGGCGTTTATTTAAGAAATAAACGATGCCCCGTGGACGCATGCCAATAGGAATCTATCTGCATTAGAAAGAGGGAGATATCCCTTTTCATTTGTTCTTCAGTGAGAAATTGAATTGCATCGCTGAGCACGCATCAGATGTCAGAGGGAGAAAAATCGTGGCCAAATCGCTGCAGAATATGAGGGAATAATTCACAGGGTGGTGAGTCAGACGGAAAAGCAATGTGTCTGTCACTAGACGCAGGGCAAAGTGGGCGTCAGGGGCACCGATGTCATTTCAGTCTCTACGAAATGAGAGGGAAAATATCGATAATGCCTCCTCCATGCTTTCCTTCTGTAACTAATCAGGAGGATCTACGAGGACTGTTGTTATGATTGAGCTGACATGTCAGGCAAGAAAGAAAGGATGAAACTTTTTTTTTAAATTTCATATTAGGCCATGAATTTCCTGTTTTGTTTCTTCGCATTTTCTCTAAACACAATATGAAGCACACAACAGCCTGCTGTGATTAATACTCGATCATATTAGATGCATCCAGAATCTTTTCATGCTCCAGCTCTCCATCGCTTTGTAATTAGGTCCACGGCCCCGTGCTTCATATCTTTCCAGTTTGGGGATAAATATCACATTGAAATTCCAGACTACGGCATTATTCAGACATGATGGATGGATGGATGCGATGCGGCACAATCTATTTCCGAGGCTCTGCTGGTACCGAGGTACTGAGGTTTCAGAAGAGGCGGTGTTAATCTGGTCTTGATCACTCCGGTCACTATTACCGCTGTATGGTCAGAATGATCCCAGGCTGTGACTCACTGGCTGGGAGAAAAGAAAAAGGTTTGATAAGATTGTGTGTTTGTAAATTAAATGAAAAAAGTGCAGCTCTGGAAGCTTGCAAATGCACAATAAAAATGTGCACAAATGTATACACACTGGCATTGTCAGTGTTGCCATGGCAACACCACTCTTCCACTTTATCCTTGAGTTGATCAAATTAACGACTCACAGAAACTCTTAGGGAAATATTTCATTTGGAATTTGAAACTACTATAAAAGCTACTACTAGCTAATATGTATTTACTCTTATTTACACCACACCACTGCTGAATTCTCATTGGTCAGAAGGTGTTGATTAATCTCCAATAACAGCAGCAACAGGAAGTAAGTATCGTTAATAAATAAAAATTGTAATCGTTCACAGAATACTGTGGTATCAGAGGAATAAAACACTTCAGGCTGTGCTTTGGCGTGGTATCAGTAACACTGCGTCATTACACCACCCCGTCGCTGATTATTTTCCTCTAACAGCACAGCACGGGGAGTTTTATTCCTCTAACTCACTCTGCTTGTGATTTGACTCCTTGCTATGGATGTTACATCAATTTAAAAAATGGTCATTATATTAATTTTTACAGTTCTAAATATAACACATCAGAGCTATAAAACATGCGCTGGAAACACTCCTCGTTCTCGTTTCTTAAAAGCGTGACCAATCGGAGTGATGGAATTCACTCGGAAAAGGAAAATTCCCATCACTCGTGCTCTCTCGTCAACTCTTTCACTATGAGTTTTCCTGTAAATGCTGTCAGATGATTCGTTTAGTGAAAGACAGCTCTGAATACACGCAGCTCATTTTACCCAGCGGCTCACTTTACTCTGTTCTGCCGTTGTCTGATTGTAGGAAAGTGTTTGTTGGGATGTGATAAGGAGAAGAAGAACCACTTTCAGGAAAATAAAGTATGAAATGATCAGGCATAAGGAAGCCCAGCTGGCGCAATTTATCCTGATTGGTAAACAGCATCAAGACTAATCACATGATATCTCATTGCATCTCATTAAAGAGGATATTTCACATGCATTTCTTTATATACTGGATGTTTCAGCTCATGGGCCATGTTTCTGACAGAACTATTTGTGGTAATGGTGGTAATTAGAGCTGCAGTTAGCTTTGTGCTGCATGCTAGCTTTAGTAGCATTTCCCAGTCTGGATACTTTACTCCCTCTTCACTGAACATTATAGGGTTTTTTTATCAGCTCATTAACGAGGCCTTCATTAGGGTAAAATGAGCGTGCTAGAAGAGGAAAACACACTACAATGCCATTAGCAGCAACGAGAGACTGAAATATTGGCAGGAAAATGATTCATTTGTGTTTAATTAAGCCAGTCCTCCTGCACTGGCTCTCGAGCAGGGGTGTCAGACTCGTCTAAGGTAATGGATCACATTATACTTATGCAAATGTCAAGTAGGCTGAACCAGAAAATCTGTTTAGTGACCAATAACACATCAACAACTCCTCTTAAATGTGTTCGCTTGATAAACAATAAATTATTATTGATTTTAAATGATCATGAATCGATTGTCATTGAAGAAGGAAAGACAACTGATGTGTAAAAAATAATTTATATTATTAATAACAGGCTAGTGAGGTGATTTACCCGAAACTCTGATATTTTCATATTAACTAATCCTTATCTACATCATCATCATCATCATCCTCGTCATCATTGATGAACTAACAGTAGGCCTACCCCAGATTCTGAACAAAGACTGCAGGCTACAAAATCGAATCGTATCAGATTCAGTGTTATCCTCAAATATTGACTCATTGCCTAGTGAATTGAAATCTTATCATATGGTGTGGAAGCCTGAGGCTTACACCCCTACCGAGTACATGGTTCACTGTAGCAGTACTCTTTTTAATATAATTAAATCTCAGTACTTGGAAAAAAAAAGAAAAAAAGGAAATATTCATTTTTGCTCCATTTCTTTTTTACTGCTGTTACAGAATAAAAATAAATAAATAATGCATTTAACCCTGGAAGACTGTTAGCCAATTAAAAGACAATATGTGCAGCATTTTAAAGACCCAATAAAAATTTAAAGACCCAATAAAAAAACGTAAGATTACTTACGTTTAGGGTTACGTTTGTGACCCTAAACGTAAGTAATCTGTTTTCGCCACTACGTGCTAGTACACAGGAAAATATGAGGATTTTAATCTGTTTTATTAAACCAGACATGATATGTGCACTAGTTTCCTTTCCTTTTCTTTTTTTATATAATGGAAAGTATGCTGCCAGGGGTTTTCAGTGTATTTCTGTCAAACGTTTTCTGTTATTTCTAGTATTGACTGCATAATAAATAAGCACAGGGTGTAGTGTAGATTTCTATTCCAAGGAAGTTAAGAGGTTGTGTGTTTCCATAGAAACGACTAATTTCTGAGCTCTTGCTCCTTCAGAGTTTTGCATTAGGCTTAAGTGCTTGAAAATGTTAATAAATTGGGGAAATATGGAATCTTTTGCTCCAACTATATTCACACTTATGTTACTGCATTTCATGACATATTATATTACATTCTATAAAAATCTAACCCTGCATGAATCTCGTGTTTGTAGACGTCTGTAGAGAAGGAAAATTCACCAAACCGCTCTGACTCGTGCAGGATGACGTGAAACTGAATTTGTGAAAATCCATATTTATCATGACTAACCTAACATCGTCCGAATGAAATTAATATCCTGATATTGTTTCTTATTCACATTTCAGGCAATCTGAGAATTTTTTCCATTTTCATCCCACACTGTAATATCCTCCATTCACACCGGTGCACCGTCTCATTTTTCTGCCGATGATGAATAATAATGTGAGCTGCAGTGACGGGTGCGGAGGGAAGACTTCATTCCTGTCCAACTGTCCAACTTTAATACTTCTGATCAAAGCCGCAGGAGGATTTCTTCTGAAATGTTTTACAGTCTTAGAACAAAATGGTTCCCTGAAAGTTCTTTGGTTAACGATTCCAGATTTGTAAAATGGAAGCCTTGTGTTCTTGTAGCGGAGACAAAACTCCCAAATCCTTTTGCTTATTAACTGTCAATAAGTTGATCTCATGATGAAAATGAAAAGGCCTAAAAGCCTAAAACATGAGTCATGATGTTACAGGAAAACAATCAACAATGGCATGGTGAGGATTTACTATTATCACACTGAAGTCCATTATTCTCTCACCAGCGTCTATTTTTTCTCTCACTAAGTTAATAAAATAAAAAAGCTTGTCGTGTTACCGAGAAACCGCAATTTTCCCAAAAAATCATTTCCAGTATTGGAAAATTTGAAGTTACAGCTTTATCTTTGACTGTTACAAAGTGCTGACACTGGAGACTCCTTCCATAAACATTAAATAAACGTAACCAATCCTTACAGAAAATGCCCCTGTGAATGAGCTGTTACTATAGAAACGACAACGTATTATATAAACAGCGCATTAATATAAACCTGTGATTTGCAGCTGCACTAATGTCAGAGCTGCTATTATGGACAATTAATCAGCACCTTCTGACCAATCAGAATCCAGAATTCAGCAGCACTGTGGTGTAATAAATTATTTAAAGCACGACAATTTCTAAATGTGTCTCCAGCCCATGGAAGACGGAAAGTGGCGATAAAAAGCGTCGCAATGTTTCCCGCCTCAACCAGTCAGCTGTTACGATTTAATTGGACAGCTCGTTAGCACAAGCAGGCCATGTTCAGCCTCCTGCAGTGACTTCCTGCTGTGACTCCGCCCCCTGTACAACTGTAGTCAGCATGCTGAGCTGAGAAAGCAGTCGTTTGAAGTTCTCTCGCTGTTGCTCAGAGCGATGGTCACGCGTTGATTATTTCACTGACGTCTCTTTCTTCTTCACCCCTGCACCTGTGTGAAGGTTGAAATGAAAGCGGGACTGGGCTCTTCTCAACATCTTTCTCTCGCTACATGGTCTTGACATGCACTCAAAGCTCTGAGAATTTTTTTTTTTTTGCAGTTTTTGATCCTCTACCATTTCACTTGTCTTAAACTCAGCCATCGTTGTCTCTAATCAGTGGAGGTGGAGGGAAGCTGCAAGGAATATCAGTGTGTTTCTAACCCTCGGCTTCACTCGGAAGCTCACAGGTCACGGCTCGATGAAATGACACGAAGAAGCTGATGATGATGATGATGATGGTGATGAAACATTGTAGAGAAGCTTTGAAAAAGAAATGGAGGGAATTAATCAGGAGTTTACATTGTGCAACACGAGTGGTAGCGTTTAATGAACCCTCAATCATCAGGAGGGATCGCTGTTAATGAAATCTCTCTTTGATTTACATAAATCAATATAATCTGCTTATACTGTACAGTAGTGCAAAAGTTTGTACCCCCATGCTTTATGAGTGAAAAGGATACTGTACATCGAGTTCAACTTTAAGTAAAAATATCTTGAATAAAGGAAAATTTATCTAATCTTCTAATATATTCTTTATATTTTAATAATATAATATAATATATTATATAAGTCTATAATATATTACTGAGGCTATTCTAAAACAAATCTAAGACAATTTAACCTACTACCAGACCTTTTTCCACACATTTCTCAAGCTTAATATTTTGTTATTCATCTTTAATACCTTTAATAAAAAAAAAACACTCGAAATAGGGAAATTATTTGCCAATATATTAAGACAATTTCACAAAAAGCACACATTAGGTAATTAATGCACTTATTGGGTCTCACTGATTAATCATTTACTAAAGTGTGTCAATTTCCTCTTAGGCCAAACTGCACAAAAAATATTCCTGCCATATTTATAAAAGATTTGCTGATTTTCTTCATATTCTCATGTATATGTTCATACACACCAATCAGCCATGAATTACCAAGCACTTTCAGTGCACAGCTAAAAATAAACAAAAGCTCACAGAGAGCTGAAGAAGACAAAATGATGACTAACCGGTGAAAGAGCACCTCCTAAGCTTGGCATGTGCTAAATCTTCCAGTAATGCAGCTCAGCCATTGCAGAGCATCGGCTACCATAGACACACACTAACTCTTCCTCCTTTTAGAGGGAGCCATTACTTTTGTCCCAATTGAATGGCTAGTCTTATTCGTCTTAATGTATTACTTTGTTTTGGATCATTTCCTTTCTAGTCATTAATATGAATCAGTTGAGTTTCACAAAATGTTGAAAGAAATAAGTGATTTATATTTCACCTTAATGTCAATTTACAGGTCATAGTTTTTTCACTTTGTCCTAAAACTTTTTATGTCTGAATATAAGCCAGTATCAGTAACGACCGGAATATTTTCAGCCTCATGTTGTTGGAGTCACACTTCACACCTGGATGTGAACACATAACCACAAGGACTTAGCGCAGAGGTCCCTGGGCTAAGACAGTGCAGCCGTCAGCGTGATTGATGAATCGGCCACTCAGGACACTGACGCCTGCCAGGACGCACATTAATCACCGGGGTGGTCTGGCTGATGGCCGAGAGCAGAGCCACGGGCTTGGACTTGTCCACACCAGCGGGTTTGTGTCAGCGTAACAAGACAGACTGGTGATCAATGTGTTTGGTGGTATGTCAGGACCGCCGGTCACTCCAGGCTCTGCTTTTAGAGCACTTTGTACAAATCACTTCATGAGCTGAGCTTCTTCCTGAGGGACGCTTGTGGTGAGCGTGATGGGGTTTTAGTTTGACGCATGTGAAAATAGCTGTGGGTAGTAGTTTAGTTGACATGGCTCCCAGGGGAGAATCTTCAGGAGATTTTTATATATATGAAAGAAAACTAATATATGAAAAACAAACAAACAAACAAACAAATTATTCATTAATTAATCATAATAAAACAGATGGAAGATACAAGAGCCATGCTGAACTCTTTTCATTGTTAATTTCTTAAAAGTTTTATGAAATAAAATTACAGATCTGTCAGGCCACCAATGCACCAAATGTCTTTATTTCTACAACAAACAAACAAACAAACAAACAAACCAAACTGCTGGACGTGTGCTGTAGTATACTCTTTAAGAAATGCCTAAAAGATCAAGAAATAAGAATATTTCTTTCCTGTACTGAATGTGTCCATTACAACTTATATATATATAAAGTATGGGAGCCTTGCTGAACTTATTTCATTATTAAATAAAATTTCACATCTCTCAGGTAACCAATATAGAGTCTTTAGTTCTACAAACAACAACAACAGCAACAAACAAGAACAACAAAAAATCTAGGTTGCTGGAACGTAGTCATTAAGAAATGCCTGGAAGACCATACCATTAACTTTTCTTCTGAGCTAATGAGATTGTCCATTTCTTCAATTTAAGTCATTACAGAACTCAACCCCTTGGCCAGGCCACCATTATTCACTGATAAGAGGTCTTGGTGAAGCTTTTCCCTGATGTTGAGCTGTATACATACAATTCACACGATTGTGCAAAGCTTCTATTGATTTGCAGGAATAGACACTTATCTTGTGGTTTAGTGTGTGTTTTCAGCTTGCTTGCTTCTTGAAAGCACACCACTGTAGTACACCACTTAGCAAATGATTAACTCTGGTCAGTGATGATATATATTTATATTATCTACCATACATGGTAGCAAAATGATGTTCTAGCTGTGTAAATGACGGCTATTAACGTGCTTAGATTTTAATAATAATGATTACTTTGTACTGATACAATGGTTTGCAATTAGTCCAGGGCTATCAGTGCTTTAATTCATGCAATTAATCAGGTGGGGAAGTCATTAAAGACTAATTATCATTTAATTCTAATTGACACCCACAAGTCATATATTACATTTTCTAATTTATATGCTTATGTAAGTGCCATGGATTTGGAGTTTCAAAACAAAGTAACTGGAGGTATGAAGGTTACAGCTTGTACCCAAGAAATGTCTGTTTAGGTTTTAAGGAAATGTCTGTTTAGGTTTTAAGGAAATGTCTGTTTAGGTTTTAAGGAAATGTCTGTTTAGGTTTTAATGTTCATAATTGAATACTTAGAAACAGAATTTAGACAGCCATGCTTGGCATAGAATGTGGTGCTGCACTTTCCAGATGTACTTCAGATTCCTGTGGCCCATGAAGACCAGATACCGATGGAGTACTCTCTCCCTCTGGACCAGATTGATGTTCATAGCTTCATAGTTCCGCTCTGTGGGAGACAATTACTTTGACATTTATACTCAAGAGAACAATTTAGCAGGTCACCTTGATGTTGACAGGATTTCTCCCACTGTTCTACAGTCAATAACAGTGATGGGATCTCTCAGTAACACTGGGCAGGAAAACTTCCCTTAGAGGAGCTTTGAGACCAGCCTTGGTGCTGAGGTCATATGTATGAACCACTGGTAGAAGTTTGGCAACAATTAAAATGTATGGAAGATCACTGAGGTCATGTTGGAAGGTGCAGGACTATCGGAAACTTCTGCAACTCCTTTCCTACTGCTCTCTACCTTGAAAAGCTTTTCAGTGCAGCATTAACTTCTCAATGCTGCTTTCACATTGATCAGGTTCTTGTCTTATACACCATGAGGTAGTCAAGAACCTGACCACAACAGTCCAAACATGCTCCTGAGGCTTCTTTGGTGAGAAGTTAATCCATATTCCAGAGGTTTCACTGATGAGGGATGGCATTGGTCAATGTTCCAGCAGCTTAATTAATTGGTGTTCTCCAATATTCTGGAGACTTCTTTGGTGGAGTGTTGGCCCTTGTTATGGAATTGGTCCACATTTTAGAGGTTTCATTGTTGCAGTATTGCTCTATGTTTAAGAGGCTTCATTACTGGGGCTTTGGTCCATGTCCCAGAGGCTTCATTGATGGGGTTTTGGTCCAGATGCTTCATTGATGAGGAGTTGGTCCATCTTTCAGAGGCTTCATTATTGGGGCATTGGCCCATGTTTCAGAGGCTTCTCTGATAGAGTTTTGGTCCAGATGCTTCATTGATAAGCAGTTGGTCCATCTTTCAGAAGCTTCATTAATGAGTCATTGGTCCATGTTCCCAAGGCTTCTTTGGTGAGGATTTTATCTATGTTCAAAAGGCTAAATGGATGGGAATTGCTCAACCCAAACACTATTACTGACTACTCTAATCTAGTCTTGCCCCTAACCGGTGCTAAAATTACTTTAGCCCTGATTCTGAAAGAATTTATAGGCTCAGTAGAAGTGTGGACATCTGCCTGTGGGTAGAAGGCAAGAATGGCAAAATGTAGCATTAACCACCTCCTCATTCATGCCTCAGTAGTTAATACAAGAAAGCAGACTTCTGTTCAACAAAAACAACAACAACAAAAGTCCAGAATCACACTGCTTCCTCGATGCAGTATTTTTTCTTTGGTTTCCTAGACCAGGACCAAGAAGGAATAGTTCCAGATTTATCAATCACAAGCTTGGGATCATAGATCAGTCCTAGTAGTATTGTGTCAGCTCTGTCACCTTGTCACCACAGAACTTTGTCAGATGTTTATGATAGGATACTGGTGCTGCAAGAATGGCTGAGGCTCACAATAGATTTTCAGTCACATGGGATCTGGAGATGCCAATAGTATTGAGGCAAAGGGGGAGAGTCTCTCATTTCTCTGCAGAGATATCTGGGTTATGTTTCTACATTCAGTGTAAAATATGTCAGGGTCTAAGAATACTACCAAGAAGTTGTTACACAAATAAAAATAGTACAAGTTGAGATTTTTTAAAATGTAACTACTGCACATTGTGCGCAGTGACAAGCTATGAAGCAGAAAGCTATTTTAAAATTAAGCAGTTAGTATGTGCCTGCTGTGCATCCACAGAAAAAGTGTTGAACATCTAAGACAGAATATTTATAGGCATAAGCACAATATTAGAGATTTAGTTATTGTAAAATGAGATAGGATTATTTATAGCTTCAAACACAGTAGTAGTCTAGATGGCGCAGATGTAGCACCCGGTGAATGATGAGTGTTATAGGTTTTGTGAGGCTTAAAAAGGCAAAGAACACATTGTGCATTCATGTCTGACGTGGTTTGGTGGTTAAAGATAGAAATGTCAGAGATGTGTGAGGAGGAATAGTATAGACAGATAAGGATGATAACTGCATATGATATAAGCCATCGCCTTGTACTCTGCAGCATGGAACAATTTAATGAACGTGAGGAAAGGACCACACTTAGAAGATAGATAGATGCATAGACAAACATCCTGCTTTACTGATCAATAATGTGAATGCAATTCATCCATCTAGACTCTTCAGACAGGTCAGCTCCCGGGAGGAATCATCAGACATGCATTTAGCTCTAATAGCATGGGTTAATGTGTTATTACACCACAGCATGGTTGAATCCTGGATTCTGATTGGTCAGAAAGTGACTAATGTTCTATAACAGCAGCTCTGACAGTAGTGCAGCTGCAAATCACAGGTTTATATGAATGCGCTCGTTATCGTGTCTATAGTAACTGCTCATTCACAGGGACTTGTGTGAAGGATGCGCCACATCCTTCGTACAAGCTGATACGGTGAAGTTTTCCGTAAGGAGATGTTTATGTAACATTTATGGAAGGAGTCTCCAGTGTCAAGACTTAACAGTGACATAACGGTAACAGTCAGAGGTAAAATGATAACTTTATATTTACGATTTCAGGTTTGATGCATGACATGGAGAGTTTTATTCCTTACATATCCTCCAAAGTCATGGAATAATGCTCGCATCGTCACTGAGACATCTGGGTGTGGTGTCCGGACAGACAAGGCAACAACCTCTTTGTTGAATTGCGTTTTTGTTGACAACAGCAAAACAATTTTGAAGTGCAACAAACACAGATGCATGATGAATTCAGCTCTTGATTCTCCTTGCTCACACAAATACACTGCAGCCTCCCGCTCATCTTCAGCACTAAGTGCTTGCCTCTGGTCAAATGGTCCATTACTCTAGCTGGCCCTCTCAGCACCCCTTCATTACCTGCTTTATCCAATTGGACCCGAGCCAGCTGCTGTGCTCTACCAAGGTCATATGGCTAATGCAGTTTATCTGTCCTCGGTGCAACTTTGCAAAAAAAAAAAAGTCACCATAAAACTGCACATTCAACTGATTTGTGCTAAGCCACCAAAGATCTTATGCTTTAGGCACAGCTATTTTCCAGGCTAGGTCAAAACAGGTCATTTTATACATCCTGGCTTGTTGCATAAAGTTGTTGGAGTGTTGCAAATAGTTCAGAAATGTAAATGTAAGTATGGAAGAATAAATGGGTGGATTGATGGATGCTTTTTTTGATCCTGTACAAGTAGTTCCATTGTTTGATGCAACGTCTAGCAAAGTTGAAATGTGCGCATCTTGATTTTATGGGGTAAAATCCATTCCTGGGTCACCAAGTTTGAGAGAGGGGGTTTAGGTTAAATTGGATTAAACATTTAATCACGACTTTGCCTTAATGCGTCACTTAGCATAAAATACTCCTTTTAGTCACCCAGTATATATTCAGTAACACTATAAAAGCAAGCTACTTAACTACCTGTTACTAGCATTAGCTAATGTTAATGGTACAGCTGACCAGCTATATTCATGCGATTTTGGTCATGTGATCAGATTGGGAGCTTTTCCTCACTTGAATAGCTCACTAATAAATTTATGATTTGTCCACCCTGGAGTTAAGCACTTTTAGTTTCTCACAGATCCATTAGATGTTTCTACAAACAACCTCCACGTTTCCCAGCAGAGACAAACCGAAGAACCTTTAAGTGATCTAGATTTAGGGTGTACACTGATTTTCTGATACTATTTGCACATGAGTTGTGAGCAGATTTCGGATTTTAGATTTC
The DNA here is from genome assembly GCF_027358585.1 of Pangasianodon hypophthalmus. Lineage (NCBI taxonomy): Eukaryota > Metazoa > Chordata > Actinopteri > Siluriformes > Pangasiidae > Pangasianodon > Pangasianodon hypophthalmus. The sequence goes on from NC_069730.1 coordinate 1,550,671, forward strand.
AGATTTCTTTGTCATACAAAATTAATTACACAATGATGCTTACTAATTACAGAAGGCGAGTTTTCGCGTGTTGTTGAGCGCGCTATGCCGACTCTGTGGAGATGATTTTGTGTTTGCAGATGAGCTTGAGCGACTGGTTCTCGTTAATTGTGAATGACAGGCAGAGTTTTCACCACCCTCTCAAACCAATTAGCGCGCTGAGCTCAGTCGGATCTGCTGGGAGAGAAGCTACACGAGCCCGAAGGTGGCCGTTTTTACTAAATGCCTCACTTTAATTCCACAGCTACGTTCCGTGCCATTAATTGACTGGCTGGAGTCTGTTTCCGGTTGAACATTTTCATACAGATTGTTTGCTTTATTACAGAACTAAAGAAGACGGCATGGATAAAGAGCTTTCATTGCCCTTCGGTTTCACAAATTCATTGTCTTTATGGATTTTTATATGCACAGCCTGGCCGTATGAAAAGGAATATGAAACTTGTATAATATGATTTAGAGCTCTACGTTTTGATAACCATGAAGGAATGAGTCTTATATAAAGCACTCCATTTACTCAGAGAGAGCTGGCACCTCGATATCAATCTTACCTTCAGTTCTCTCGCTCATTAATTTTGGGTGACGAAGGTGAGAAAGAATATAAAACACTGATTAGCAGATTTTAATCAAAGGTGATAATAGGATAATTTTATTTCACCTGCCAGCTTTCAGGAATAAATCAGTAATAATGACAAACGTGATGAGATTTTTCTGCTATTAAAACACTCTTTTCCTAATTTTCTTTGATTTCTAATGAAGTGCCATCCGACCTCTTCCATATACATGAGCTCACACATGCCCCCGATTGGTTAATGTTGCTGTGATTGACAGGGAAGCGAGAATATGCCCCTCCCACCCAGTTTTGCTATCTCTTGGACTCTTGGCCACACATGGACTTAGAGACGAGAATTTTCTATATATAATAATGACCTGCTCTTCACAACACTGCCATTCAAAAGATCTGGCTAGTTTCTGCATTTCAGGCTTAATTTAAACTTTAAACAGACCTTCTCAGCTCCACCCCTTACTGCGATGCTGGATTTCTCATTAATATGACGATAAACATTGCTGGAAAATGGTGAGTGATGGACAGATTTTGGAGCTAACAGTGAAATCTGACTGTTATCCCTTATGTTTGAGATTGTTACATTTTTTTCTCCTGTTAAACGCTCTCGTAACTCCTTAAGCAATAACAACATGACGTCACTGTAACACGAAACAGCTAACTTCTCAGGGGAATAATGAAAATACCACACCGAGTAACAAATTAGCACCAGAAACTCTAACCACATCACAAGTAGTTGGATACAAACATAGTTAATGTGTTTCAGGGTGGAGTTTTCCTATAAGACATCATTATTATTCCAGTTCTTATTTACAGCACGAAGCTCAGTACTGGTCAAGATGGCAGAGATGGAGTTATAAAAATGGCAAAACTTCAATTTGTGTATATATATTCACGCCTGACGTCTCAGTGGTTAAGCGTGGAAATGTCAGAGATGTGTGAGGAGGAACAGAGGAGAGATAAACATAATAATTGTTTAGGATGTAAGCCGTATGCTTGTACACTGCAGCACGGAACAATTTAGTGAATGTGAGGAAAAAAGCAGAGAGAGAGAAGACGTGTGCATCGTACTCGCCTGATCAAAAACCTGAACACAGTTCATCTGTCGTTACACAGTTCAGTTAACCGGAAGAATAATCAGACATGCGTTGGGGTCTAATAGGAAGGATGTGCCATAATGGGTAGCTTGAACTACCAACTAGGGAGATTCTAATTGCAGACGGACATTTTTATCCTCAGACGCTGCCATTTGGAGTGATATACAAGCACTGGCGCGGAATAAGGAAACTTATGCTAAGTACACTTTTTACTCAGTGTAATGAGCTTGCAATTGCAAGTCATTGATTTTTACCAATTATCAACTGTCCTCCTTCTGTTTTTTTCAGCTTAGATGAACCTTCGTAAGATCGAACTCCACATCCTGACACTTTCATGTCCAAAGGCAAATGCTAATTAGTTTTGATTTGAGCTACGAGATGTTATCAGCAAAGTGTAATCCGGGCTGAGCGACCACCGTCAGATCTCTTGGACGAAAGGATCAGAAATATTTCTGATCACGGAACTGCTCTTTTCATCCTCTTGTATAATGTGACATTTTCATAATATATCGTGCATAATTTGGTCATGGAGCAAAGCTCACATTGTGGCTGAGACGGGATTTGGTTCCGGCGTGAAGTATTGGCAAAATAAATACGATAGTCCCGTTTTTGCCAGTTATTACATACATGATCAGAAGGTTAATTAATTTTCTGACATCATCAGGACAGAGGAGTTTACACTCTGCAATTTATTTATTTATGTAGTATTTATTCATCAACTCCTAATGTAATGCTAATAAAAATAGAAAAATAACAAAATATAAATATATACATTTACTGTATATAATAATAATAATAATAATAATAATAATAATAATAATAATAAAAGTCAAGCAATTTAGATAAACCTTGATAAGAATGATACAGGATATGAACTGACATCAGTAATGTTTTAATATTCAGCAGAAATTCAGCGAGGATGCAGAAGATACCCAAAAAAAAGTTAAAAAACTTCAATACCTGTGCCATTACTCCCAAACAATGACCTTTAATTATGGTAACATTAGGAGATTAGTAAAGGCACTATTGCGATCCACAGATCCGTAACATGCATTTTATATTATTTTCAACAACCGGTGCATTCTTGTTCATGAATCTTGGGCAGATATGAAACGCTGAGTGACTTTACTGTGATTACAATCTCTGCTTCTCGCTGCCCGTTTATTAATAATCACACTTGGATGATGTTTTGCTGAGACGGGAATAATTTAAAACTCATTTAAAACACAAGCAGTGAGATTAAAAAGCTGACAGTACTCACTGTTGTGGTAGGATCTGTAATAAACATTTTAGTCCCCTTTAGGTCACAACTATAAACAGTTTATTAGGAATATGAATGAATTAATCCAAAGCTTTCCTTGAAAACACAGCTAAAAAAAAAACAGACCTGAGAGAGTCGAGCGAAACTGGAAATAGAGCAGACACTGAAATGTCCACTTTAGTAAATAAAAGAAAAAAGGATTAAATTGGGCCATATGTTGAGTTACTATCATGTTTGAAATTTTGCTCTTACTGCTTTCTAAAATTGGAATAAATCCAGTTGGAGACTGGAAAATTGTAGCAATCTTTCAAACCTCACTTAATCTCCGGGTTCAGAGAGCTCTGAGCAATACTCAACTGCAGGAGGATATTTTTTCTCACTTTTATTTATATATAAGATATATTCAAGAATTTCCCTCTTGGGATCAATAAAGCATATCTATCTATCTATCTATATAGAAAAAAGCAGATATAAAGACTGACTGGGATTTTATGTTATGAATCTACACAAAATAACAAATAATACTGAAGTGGTGAGATATAAAAAATAAAAATAAAAACGTAAGGATTCCCACACTGAAGCACGGTGGTGGTAGCATCTTGCTGAGACTGAAGCATCTCTCTGTCATTAGTATAATTAGTATAATTTGTCATCTAAAGGTAAGATCTTTTATATTGTCCTCTCTCTTTGTATAAGTGTTTCGTTTCAGAAAAAACGTTGAGGAAGTTTAATGAGCCCGATGAATCGAATGAAAACGTGCTAAGCATGTGTTCCAGCTCACGCACTAACTTATCACCCTGCAGTGTATAAAACAGTACGATAATTGCCTTTAGGTAATGTTTTAATATTTAACTTTCAAACAGTATCTCTTTATCCCCCTGTGTGATCACACATAATTAACACAACGCAGGCTCAGGATGAACACAGCCACCATTCTGGATCTACAGATGGTTTTGCACCTCGAGGGCATGAAGTAGACGATCAGGCATGTCCTCGTTTGTAAAATCCACACCAGGCTGCATTTCACGCTATACGAGTTTAATTCAGCACAGAAACTGTTATTCCATTTATTCACACGGGAAACGCTGTTTGTCCGAAGTGACAGTGTTTCTGGCAGTCCTACAGGCTCTCTGCACTCATCCTAGCATGCTCGTGGATTCTGATTGGTCGGGAAGATGTTGAATAATTGAATAATGCTATAAACAGCAGCTCTGACAGTATTGCAGCTGTAATACGTTATGGTTTATACAGTTACAGATCATTCACAGGGATGTGTACAGCAGATGCTCCATATAAACCGATTAAAAATGTGTGTCATCAATGATATGGTGAAGTTTTCCGTAAGGAGACATTTATGTTTGTTTAACATTTAGAGAAGGAGTCTCCAGTGTCAACTCTGACATCTTCAGAACTGAAGAGTTTATGTTTGCAGTTTTTCAGTAACATGACAAGCTGCATTTTTTTGTCTTATTAACAAGAAAGGGAGAAAAAAGAGAGGCTGGTGAGGGAACGACTGTTTATAGTAGTGATGGGAAGTTCGGATCATTTTACCGACTCGGACCTTTGAGTCTTGTTCAGCAAAATGAACGAATCTTTTATTGAGTCATTTCATTCATTTCTTTCATTTTAGCAAAATATAATTAAAATGTTACGTGTTACTTCCCTAACACATCTACTACTTACACAAACGTTGATCACACTACAAATAAAACAAAACTATAATGCTATAAGAAACAGAAAACATTAATTCATTGTTTACCTGGATCTTTAGTCTATGATTAGCTCACCTCACCTCTTACCTGACGAGTCTTCGGGTCTGAGGCGTTCGTTCATCACGTGACAGTGACAGCCCCATAACCAGTGCAGTCTGAGCCGGAAAGAGAATTGATTAGTTCATCTCTCCACTCTTTCGAGTCTTTCGGTCTTTTGTCATGCGACCACTTCCTGGATCAGTACCTCAGTCAGTAATACTATAATGTAAAACTGTATTTTTTTGTATGTTGGATCATATTTAGGAATTATCATAAAGTTATCAAAAGATGTGTAATAAGCATTTTCCTAGAAATAAAAAAAGGTCTGTCCATTTCTGTCACTATGTTTTTGTTACTGTTTCTTGAAGATCTGTGGTGTTATGTTATAATAATAATAATAATAATAATAATAATAATAGTAATAATAATGATTACTATGCACCCGTTTGTAAGGAAGGTTGTAAATTAACTAATTTCTCTATCCAATGCTGTCATGTCACGTGACAAAAGACTGAACGACTCGAAAGACTGGAGAGATGAACTAATCAATTCTCTTTCCGGCTCAGACTGCATTGGTTAAGCTTATGGGGCTGTCACTGTCACGTGATGAATGAACGACTCAAACATGAAGACTCGAAACAGGTGAACTAATTCCAGTACAGAACCTATAGGATGTTGCACATGTGCGACTGGATGAATCACTCCCCGAGACGACTCGTTCTTCCCGAGTCACATTAAAGATTCGTTCAAAATGAACGAATCGTTCAAGAACGACCCATCACTAGTTTATAGCTGCTATAACGTAAGTCAGAACAGGAACTAACTTGTTTCATGGACGTTCCACAACATTAAATGAAACTATAAAGAGTGCTTTATTCCACTTTATTCAACAGTTTGGGAGCTGAAAGAGTCGACTCATTGGTGAATAGAGATGGAATTCCCATCACAATTACATAAAAACATTTAAAAAACTAAATGGATTATTGCCAGTTTTGCATATAACATGATATATAGTATATTTTGTGTTGAACTGATACTGATTGTTTCACCTGGAGAAATTCCTTTTCCATTTTATTCTTAATAAATAAAGATGATACTAATTCAGCTTTCCACATCCTGCATGTTCACAGTAAACTGCATGTGACTCAGGCGTGTGAGTAAAACTGTCAGATGCTAATAAACCTATCGAGCCAAGCCCTTTGATCACACCTGTCAGAAAGCTCTACTCAGCCTTCATAAAAGTTTTGGCCCCCTGCCGTGTCGAATAATTTGGGAGCTGTAAATTGGAATTAATAAGGTGCTGTGGTTTTCGTCAGAAGTCGGGGTTGGAGTTATCTGCTGAGCCACGTCATGCTGAGAGCCTCAGAGCTGAGAAACCTTCACCCACAGCATACAGGCAACATCCATTGTTTGATTTCAATTTAAAAACCTCTAACCTCGGGTAATGATGCATTATTGCCAGATGTCGGAGGGCACAGCTTGGCTTGGCTTTGGCCCTTACGCTTTCAGACAAAACATATCCACATGTTTTTTTTTTTGAGGAAGAAAAGCCATTGTTCAATTCAGATGCATTTAGCAAGGTGCAAAATTTAACATCACTAAACTGGCTCACGTGAAAAGATTAATATAATATAATATAACGTTGCAATTATAATTATATTATTTGTTCGGGAAGCTGTTGGATGGCTTTGCAGATTTTTAACTACTGTTATTTATAATGTAATACTATGCATCTAATTCTATGGACAGCAGCCATTTAATAGAAAAAAAGTCTATTTTTGCATGGCACAGTTGTGGTTTCTAGCTAGAAAAAAAGCTACTAAATACAATATTCATGCTGTATTTTGCAGTTTTTTGTCCATAAACTAACCAGCACACGGACGATGTTTCAGTCTGTAGCTTTACTGCAGCAGCGCCGCTCAGGCTTCGGTTAAAATCGCCACCGTGTGCAGAAGTGAAAATCTCACTGGATTAAGGAAGTTTGTATGATGATATACAGTATAGTCATAAAGCATGTTTACGGATGTTTGCATGTTATATTTACTGAAAAGGGCTTTTCACACTGCGTTTAACCCTGGGTTATCGTCCTTCTAAACCCGGGGTAGAGGAACGTTTCACACTTGTAATTTAGAAGCGGGGTTAGCACTGTTTTTTAGCCGGCGTTATAAAACCCTGCTCCAAAGCAGGCTTAGCACCAGTTCTGCGGTGTTAATCCTGCATTGTGGTGCCAAATGAGTACAGCGTGAAACGATGCGGTGTTAGAACACTAAGGCTAGATTCTTAGCAACAGACATCCAATCTGAGATTGAACAGCGTCTGCATTTTTTCTCACTGATGCGAAAGTGTGAGACAAGCTGTTATTTAAACAGGTTGTGTGCTGTATTTATCCAGTCATGGTTGTTGACATCGCAAACATGAATGTTAACCCAGGGTTTAGGAATGTATGGCGTGAAACGTTAGATTATGAATACCCAGGATTAATTGTTAACCTTGGGTAAAGTATGAGCAATGTGAAACGTGACGCAAGATAACCCAGGATTCTGTTTACCCGGGGTTTAGAATGACCCAGGGTGAAATAATTCAAGTGTGAAAAGCGTAGAAATGAATCACAACGATGTTTTTGGTGTAAGATGGGCTTTCGCTCATGAAAATATTATGTAAAATGGAATACATGACTCCAAATCATTTGCTAGTACTTATTTATGGGACACAGACAAAGGTGTAGCTAGGCAAGGCAGGCTTCTTGCACAAACCCTTCCACATTCGCTAAGGCATGGTTCCTGCGTTTCCGCTTCATTCACTACACTCGTAATTGCTGTATTTTTTCAGTCATTGTCTGCAAGAGCTCCTGAACATGAATGTCAATGACGCTCATTAGATGTGTAAGAACACTTGCAAAGCCCCTTCTAGCAAGCTGGAGAAAGGTGTCAAACAGTGTGCTTTGTCATACATACACTACTGTGATGGTAAAATAATACCTATTAACAGGAGGAAACACCCAAGCTAGCCCTAGAACCACACAGTTCATAGCACAGTAGCTTGTGCTGTTGCTAATGAGGAGACTTCAGATGAAACTGGATGTAGTTTATTTTGAATTTTCAAAAAATGAAGGGAACTTATGTGTCTGGAAGCCAGAAAAGAACGAGAAGACAAGCTGAAGAAGAAAAGAGGAAGCAGAACTGTGGTAAGTCGTGGAGATGATCTAATAACAAAATAATAAAGGATGCCAGTAGGCCTTAGGCTGAGATGTAAAGTCACGTAATGCTAGTCCAAGATTATTCTGGCAAAAAAAAAAAAGTTGGCACAAAAAAGTTTGGAGTGTGTAACGTTAATTATTTAGCTAGCTTTCTTGGTAGAATTTGTCATTTTGATTAAATTAATGTATAGAAATACATGTTTTTTATATTTTAATTTTTTAACTGTAACCTATAAATAATAAAGTTACTAATTTTTCAAGTCATACACCTACATATAAATTTTATTAATTGCCACCACGAATGATTGGGGGTGGGGTTTTCCCGGATTTTGGGCTCTAAAAATGGGACCACTGGCCAAAAATGGTTGAGAAACCCTTGGCTGAAGTAGGTGAGTTAATGGCTTCCTTTTAGAGTTTAACATTATCAATCAGTGCGCTAAAGCATCAATGCTAATCGCTGTCTTTAAGAATGTACTTGGGAAAGTCTGTAATACCTGAAGATTTAAAATTCCCAGAAACAAACATCGCAAGGAACACACTGATATTGGTTTTAAGCATTGCAAAATGCTTGACGATGTCACAAAAGCTAGTCTCAAGCTTTCCAAGAAAATTATTGGCTTTTTACCTGAACACATAAGTGGTCTTTATGGTCCTTGCTGAATCTATAGCTCTGCGATACGATAAAACACCTCGCCTCAGGTTTAAGTGATAACGGCAGCACTGCTAGACCATAAAGCCACATGCTCCGAGTCGCTAATCACAGCCATTCATCACCACCCTGCTCATTTCCCAGCATACCAAGCTGTGCTCTCCCCTGGCCATGTTTAAGAGAGCGGCCATACTGGTGCACCAGATGACATTTAGCAGTCAAGCACTGACAGGCTTATATATTTCAGTAGAGCGCGTTAGCTTCTGGCCATTTTTTATGCACGTACAATTTAGCAGAATGGAGCTAGTGAGGAAATGGATGATGGGAAACAGAAGTATATCTACTGTTTTGCTTTGTTAAAAAGAATACATTATGTTATGAACAGGAAATGTGGAGCATCTCACCAAAAGTTAAGTGCAAATCCTTCAGCCAAGAGTTGACACTGAACAGCTCCACAAATCTGAGTGATGAGACGCCACTGTAATGATATGTTTAGTACACCGTGCTTAACTGGTGGCTAGAAGCTTCCACTCCTTAGCCTTGCATTAGCCTTGGAGCTCAATTACCAAACTAAAAAGCAAACTTCAGACATCAAACATATTTTTACTGATCAAGACTTTGCAGGAATACCTCAAGACTCAGTACTAGGACCATTTTTTAAAAAGTCCTACATGCTTTTCTTTGCCAAAAATAGCATGAATTTCTACTTAGAACCATTTCTGATAGGAAAATGCTTTGTCGTAGGGCTTGATAGAGAAACATTAGACCCTTTAAAGCTAACAACTAACAAAACATCACCAACAAGATGTTTTGTAACGATCATGTAGCAAGTGTTTTCAGAAAGTAGTCCTCAAAAAGCATTTCTTTTTAACAGGAAAACCATTTGTGTTTTTTCCTTCTTATAATATTCATCATGTGTCGCGGAACAGCTAGCGATCGTTGCCGTTTGGTTGGTACCGAACTAGCTGTTGAGTAGGAAAGAGTAGGAGAATATTTTTGTAAAAATCTCCCAAACCATTCAAACACAATAAACACGATTCACATTTTCTTGGCACAGGTTTTTGTTACATGCTTAAATTGAGTGAAATGTTTGGATGGAAAAACAGCTTTTAGGGCTAAATTGCTGAGAAAGTCACGGCCATGCTGTTTCTTATACAGCCTTTCTGTCCTGCAGGCAGATTTACTCAGTGCTTTTTGTGCCATGTCAGTGTTTTTATAAGCGAACCTAAAACCTTAGAGCTATAAGAGAATGTGTGTTCCATGCAGCCAAATGAATAAATGACTCAGAGAATCTGATGGGTGAAAGAGTACAAAAAGGCATGAACGACCTCAACTCAGACATTCAGAATTTCCTTCATGCTGTTCATCTCCTCGTGACGTCTGTTGCTTTGTAAATTGCATGAATCAGCCGAATTAAAACTCAAAATCAAATGTGGCTTCTGAACGAGTCCATAATTTTCCTTTTTTTTTTCATTCTTCTTCAGTAAGTGCTTTTTCCTCATCATGGTCGTGGTGGATGTGGTGGATTTAACGATGCTTTGATGAACGCTGTTTGTAAGACGATTGTAGGCACTCTGCACTCACCGTGTCTAACGAGAGGACTGGGCTTGTGCGTCACACTGCAGCGTATCACAAGCAGGAGATGCAGTCGCACTCGTTTATTAACATAACATGCACATATCTGTCCTGTAAATATCTAAAAGCCTGCATTATCACTGTATATTTAACAATGACATTAAGTTTGCTAATGAAGTGAAATTTTCACTTCTGCCCTCTCAATGTTTTACAAATTGTCGATTTTCACCAAAGCCAGAGCTACAGACTGTGCAGTCATGGACATGCAGAAACATCCGGATCCAGACTCTATCCAGGGAACACTAGGAGTGAGGCAGGAATACAACCTGGATGGGTTCATCGCATGTCACCAAACACACATTCACACACACGTTCATACTTTAGTGTAGCCAATCCTCTTACTGGCATGTTTCTGGGAGGTGACAGGAAAGCGGAGAACCCACAGGAAACCCACATGAAGATGTGGAGAACATGAGAGCGCAGGATTGAACCCTGGAGCTGTGAGGCAGCAACACTACGCTACCCAGTGGTGATTTGCACCGTTTACCGTTTATTCAATTACACGTTAATCCATTAAACATTTTTTGTATCATGCTACTTCTTTAGCCTTAAGGCAAAGTGCTTACACCATTTTTACAACCTTAAGATTTGCTCTGCATTGTAATTAAAAACCTGCTGGTTTATATTCAGTGTATTTATCCAGCTTCCTCGTGCCTTTCCTGTGGTCATTACTCTTAACCATCACTGTTTACTCTGTGAGAACCTACAGCAGTACAACCCGCATGCACTGATAGAAAGCAACAGTGGGAGAAAAAAAATGACACAACCAAGAAATTGTGGCCAAATGTGAAAGAACCCTTAATTACACCACAGCGCTCTGACGACTGTTTGAGAACTGGAACTAGCTTGTTTCTTGGACGTTCCACGACATTAAATGTGACTAAAACTTATGACATGCCATTCCTGCTGTTGCATAAGTGGAATAAAACACATCAGGACAAGTGAATGTCTTCTTACAGAAAACAGCAGCAGGTTGTTGTTGGAAAATAATCAGCTTCGGTGTGGTAAGATTAACTCCGCTTCATCACTCCACCAAGTCGTTGATTATTTTCCTATAACAACCCGCTGATGTTTTCTGTAAGAAGACATTTATTTCAAATTTATGGAAGTGGTCTCTTGTGTCAGCGCTTTGTAACGATCTTTTTTTCCTGACATCTACAGGGATTTTGCAGGGACTGGAAGTCTGATCGAGCTGAAATTTGGTGAACTGCATTGTTGTGATATTCTGTAAGTGGATTACTCACTGTGACTGGTTTACTAGCATGGAGCTACCGTCACGGAAGCTGAACAGTATCTTCCTCTACGCTCGCTTTAGTGCTCTATGTAACTTGGCCAGGATTTGGCCACAAACATGGAGGACTTGCAGAAGCTAAACAATCACAATGTTAAATAAACTTTTTTGTCACCTTCTTCGTTTTTCGAAAGTAAAATCAAGAACAAAGACCTGACTCTAACAGAGAGTTGTATAAGAAATCACGCAGTATAGAAATGACAGCTTAATTCTGGCTCTCCTCGTATTAGCATCCACCCACGTTAGCCTGGCGTCTTGCTGACGGTGCCCTCTTCAGTGCAGCCGTATTTACTCTGGCACTGACTCACAGAGCTGCAACTTCACCGCCGATTAATGAGAGCGTGAGGGATGGAAGCAGCTGCCCCATGGAGTGATGAATCAAATGTGTTGGAGAAGAAATTAGCCCCATAGCCTCTCACCATGCTCGGCTGGAAGAAGGGGGCTCTGTTTAGACCCCAGTGCCTTGCGCTCCATCTCAGGTTTATTTAATTTGATCTTTATTTCCTTCTTTATTAGTTTGGCCATGAGGCACTTTTCAGAGAAACCCACTGGGAAGAGATCGTGACAATGCTGGAAATAAACACGGCTTAGTGAGAGGGCTCGGAGATTGACTGAGGAAATGCTTTGAAGAAATGAATGAGACCTAGATAGCAGATGATGTCATTACATAATCATCACATAAGGCCAACAGATGCTGTATATAACGCAGGACGTTATGGTGAGACATTTCATGTTTACACATCCATGTAAGATCGGTTCTGATGTTAGCTTGTGCACGTGTTTGTCTACTGCTAATCAAAGCATTTGTTCTTTATGTGTGTGTTAGCATTTAAACCACAGCACTGCTGTATTCTCAATCCTGATTGGTCGGAAGATGTTGATTACTTTTCTTTATACCACAGCGTTGTGGGATTCTTGAATCTGATTGGTCAGAAGGTGTGCATTATTGTGTGCCGCACGGCTCGGACAGTAGTTCCGGCTATAACATGAACGACAGGTTTATATTAATGCTCTCGCTGTAATACGTTATTGTTTCTATAGTAACAGCTTTAAAAACTTTTACAGTGGATGCTGCACATAATCTAACACTAATAATAAATAGATTTAGTTTCTATAACAGATAGAATGTTGTGTGTTATGTAGCCGTAACTTCAAGACGCAGTAGCTTACACTTGTGGTTTCTCGATAACATCACAAGCTCTGTTTTTTTTTTTTTTTTTTGTCTTAGCAAGAAGAAAGACAGGCTGGTGAAGGAATGTCTGTTTATAGCTGCTATAATATAAATAATAACAGGACCAAACATGAAATGTAACTATAAACGGATTAAAAGTATGACGTGTCATTCTTTAATAAATTCTATATTGTAATCATTGGCAAATTGCTGTGGCGTAAGAGGAATAATATTAATTATTAATATTAATTAATTCATTATTAATTCCATTAGTGTGAGTCCAACCTCCTCACAGCAAAAGAAAAGGCTCTAAAAACTCTGAGTTAAATGTGGAGCTATAACTTTAATGTTCTTACTTTTACCTTCATATTAAAAGTAAAAATATGTCAAAAGCACTCAAGTAGAAAGTCAGAGGGAAATTTCAGCCTAGCGACGACCTGTCCAGCCCCCCTGCAGCGCTGAGGCAGTTACGGAGCTCATTTCAGACACTTTTACATCGTGATGTGACGCTCAAGTGTTTCATAAGAATCGGAGAGTAAGGAAAAAGTCACAACATAACCGTTTCCTAGCAGGGAGCTTTAGGGAGGTTTAAGGGTTTAAGGGCTTCAGGCTAGCTATTATTAAGGACTTTAAGGGAAGATGGCTTGAAAAAAAGCTGAAGAAAGTAAGCTGAGCTGTACAGGGGACTTTTTTTTCGGTTTGAGCTGTATTACTCGACAATGATTTACGTGACAGACTTCAGAAAGTGTTTACTTCTTTTTTAAGCGCCAGTGGATTGATATCATCAGCGAGTGCTGTACAATTTCACTGAAGCCAAAACGAGTCCCGTGGTACAACTGTACCATCACCGATGAAACATGACAGGGGTCGCCACGGTAACAGAACTCAAAATATGCTGTAAAGTCACACACACACACACACACACACATCAGGAAAAATCAATGCTACATTCATTACCCTGTCTGATATACAGTAGCTTTGATGGTGGCTTGGAAAACGTGCAGGAATTAAAGAATCGCATTGGATTTCCATTAGACACATTTAAACATGTACTGTAAATGATTAATAATGCACAGTTCATAAAATCATTATCCTTTTTATTTTTGTTTGTTTTCATTTTAACCACAATAACCACATTTACTATGGCATGTTATAATGTTCTACATTGCTTTAACCATAATTGTCTGATTTAAAAAAAAAAACAGATAACATCTTTATGCTCTCGGCATCGATTGCAATTCATCCTTAATGAGTGTGGAAAGTAGTGTGTGTTTCCTTTTTCTCTGATCTTAACAGTCTGACATCCTCTGAAGCGAGACTGTGTATGATCTTAACAGGCGTTACAGGTGTTACCGCAGGTCACACCCATGATCTCTCACAATCCTGCAGACAGAATTAGCATGCATGATCTCTGAAGGCTGTGCTAGCGCTGAGTGTAGAGAGTGTAGAGAAAAGTGCACAGTTTTTAAGCATAAAATATAGGATTACTTCCAGTTTCATTTATTTACCAGTATTCAGCACCAGTATGAGAGTGAACGAACTTTTTCGTGATGTATGTACAGAATATGCATGTTAAGATGCAACAGTTGCAAATTTAACTCGCTGCTTCTAGATTTAAAACTCTACCAAGTACCACGATAGTGAAATTTTAAGAACATAACAGGTTATATTAACAGTAATCCACTTACTATATAAACTCTTAGAAAAAGGGTCTACCTGCAATAGGTAAATATTTTGTGTGCTTGGTCAGCTTATCCTTCATACCAGGCATGTCTACTCTATAGAAATGATTTTATAAGCTTTAATTCTTCCCGAGGGAGACAAGCGAAGAATCCTTAACGGCTCAAAATTGTTAAAGAGTGTACCTGGGCAGAGACAGAATAGCAGATAGAGCCTTGAGGTCAGTAAGGTCATGAAATTATTGTCATCAATTTCTTCCCCATTTATACTCAAATTACGCGAATAGCCAGTGGAGCTGAATAAAAGGTTCCGGGAAAGTGAGCTACCTGTTTGTTTAATTGCTTTAAACTCAAACAGAAACATGAAGACAGGCTTAAAATTCCAAACCTGATCAAAGTAATACCAGGATTTTTTGTGCTACAGCACCTTCACGAAACCCAACATCCAGACTTCTGTTCGTTTCTGCTGCCTGAGAACACACTTTTCCTACACACACTATATAACGAAGTCAGACATCTACACCATGAATAAACATCACGCTGAGCTGGCTCCAGATGGTAAAGCTCGCGGCCTGCTGGAACGTGCTAAAGAAAGGTATGTTTCTTGATTAGATTACTCAGTAGGAACATCGCTTAAACCCTGCATCATGTCCTGAGCACTAATCTTAACACACACTAAAGGATTTATTGAAACTGAATCAAAACTCACTCGAGGCTCAACCAGGATCCATACGGGGACCATTCTTGTTCTTGTATTAACAGGTACTTAAATTATGGATTATTATTTATTTATAGTCGTGAGTGAAGCCTTTCCATTGAAGGCGCTGGTTTATTAGTCTCTGCCTCAGATGCTCCGCCCACTGATTTATTTAGTACACTAACCAGACCACAAGCTACAACACCAGTATCCACAATCCATTAATTTGAACAGATCAAGTCATTGGATTTAAAAAAAAAGTTATTCCAGAGTTTTGTTTGAAGCAGTTAGTTGCGAGTCAGAAAATAAATTTCGCTTGTTTATGCAGCCAAATGGCTTCTTGATGTTAAAAGCATGGTTTTTCCTATTTGGAGGTCAGAAATTACAGCTGATAGCATTTCCTATAGGCGAATACAGCGTTAGCACATACTGGGCGGAGTTTGAGTAAAAAAGAGGTGTGTCTCAGTTACCCATGACTCTGACCTTGAATTTAAGAACATTTTTCTCATATCAAAGCAGCTCGAGTGAAGAAATCCAGCACCACTGTCTGACAGTTTCACTTAACCACAAAATAATCACTTGACTCAAAATAATGAATTCTTAGGTATAATATGAACAATGTGAAATATTAGGTTGAAAAACCCAGTGTTGCTGAGATGCAAATGGCATCAGGACATCATCAGGATCATTTCAGTCGCAAATGAACCCGATTGTCCAGTGAACCCAACTCCTCCTCATCATCAGGTCTTTCCTTTTCGAGACTTGTTTACGGTTCCTAACTGTCTCAGGAGCAGATCAGTAAAAAACACCCAATCAGCTAAACCTAAAGCACAATCAGCACTGATTTAGGCTCAAGCGAACATTTTATTCATATTCATAAAGATGCAATAAAGCCCACAAGTGACCTGTGATTAGTGCTTTTTTATCTGCATCAAAGCTCAGATCACGAATGTTCTCCAGTCCAGAGGAGAAGATGAATGGCTCTGGCTCGAGCTGTAGCTCTGGGTTCTTGCTGTAAGCTGCTTCCTGCCTATGTGTGAGTTTTTTTTTTTTTTTTGGAAAGGCTCATTCTCGGAGACGAGGCCAGATGCCCGACGCCTGGCAGGGATTCAGCGTTGACACAAATTCGCTTCATGCTCGAGCAGCAGAAGGCATGCTGGCAGACAACGCAGCTCATGTTGCAACCATTTCACAAAGTTCTGGGCTAATGAGGCGTCATTTGCATGTAGGATCGAACATGCTCACACACACACACACACACACAGACACACACACACACTCCTTAACAGTAAAACAGTAAAAAAAAAAAAAAAAAAAAAAAATTGCACCTTTTTTTTCATATCTCACGTATGCAATTAGCACCTGAAAGCGCAGCTGAAGACACGTCCGTCCACACAATCCTGAAATCTGGTTACTGTTGTTACTCCAGTGAACAGCATCAGCACGTCGCAGCATCAGCACGTCGCAGCATCAGCACGTCGCAGCATCAGCACGTCACAACACAGATTTAGGTGTTTGTTTTTATCACCTGCTGCTAGATGCGATATTGTGACAGCTCACAATATTACTGGGTTCTCAGGCATCTGTGCTAAATTTTATTTATCAACTAAATTCCAATCTTAATTCATATATCATTCATTCATTCATCTTCAGGAAGCGCTTTATCCTGGTCAGGGTCGCGGCGGATCCTGAGTCTATCCCAGGAACACTAGGAATACACCCTGGATCCACCAAGACAAACCAGTCCATCAAACCTTGCATCACATATATTTAGTGCAATTTAGTCACCAATCCACCTACTGACATGTTTTTAGGAGATGGAAAGAAACCAGAGAACCCTGATGAACCCAGAGGAAACCCACAAGAAGATGGAGATGCATGTAAAACTCTACACAGAACGTAACTGGAGCTCGGGATCGAACCAAGAACCCGGGAGCTGTGAGGCAGCAGCGATGTAGTGTATTCATTCACTCACAAAAAAAGCATATCAAATAAAAAAACTAAAGAAAAATAAATAAAATACAATTAATTAATTAATTTAAAATGAATAAATAACAGTTTTAACTTGTACACACACACACACATATATATATTTTTTAATAATTTAAATAATAATTGAGTTGGGACCTCATTTCCAGTGCTGTGCCTTATCAAGTGCACAAGAGGAAAAGGCAAGTGCCCTACCTGTTCACTTCCTTCCTTTCATCAGGGCTTCATGTGAAAAAGACAAGCTGGACACAGACGTCTGTTTGGCTTCGGGAGATTCCTCGCGACGTCCTCGTCCACGTCCGTGTGTATTTCTGTGTATCACGCTCACAGGACGAGAGGAACAATATGACGCGAAGAGAAAATCAGAGACAGAAGCTCTGCCTGCTTTCCAGTGGTTCTGTTTGCTCTGCGTTATCATCCAGTCACACCCCCGTCCCCTTCTCGCTCTCCTTCTCAGTTTCACTCTCTCTCCCTCTCTCTCTCTCACACACTCTCTCTCTGTCTGATTCCTTTTATCCGTTCTCTTCTGTTCACCAGCACTTTACTGACGCACATGTTCGTATATATAAATTATTCCCAAACCAAATATCAAACCATGTAGAGTTTTCCTATCAGACAGAGTTCCAGGTTAAACCCTTTAAGAATGAATGTAATGAATCCTTAAAGAACTCTTAAAGAGTCAAGCAGCAGTTACGAAGAGCTAAATCTCCAGACTGGTTCTAGCTATTAAGAAGAAAGCAATAATGTGGAGTTTGTAATATACACTTACCCAGTTGATATACACACTCTTATAAAAAAGGCTTTGTTAAGGGTTCTTTAAGGCTTTATAAAGTAATTAAGGGTTCTCAGGCTCTACATAGAACATTGAAGGGTTTCCCCCAGAGCAATAACCTTAAGAGAATCCTTAAGAGATTTAAATTTGTTTATTTCTACAGTGTAGTCTTGGAAATTATTTTGTTTTAAGGGTGCATTGGATAACGCTTCTTAATTACCAGTCAAGTTATGGTTAACACTTTGTTGTATGGTTCTACATACTGTAGAACCTTGATGGGATCCCCCAGAGAAACAACTGAAGAACCCTTAAGGATTATAAGTTTGTTCATACATCCTCAAGGATGGGTTCTTAAAGCGTTCATGAGGTAACTCAGGCTTCTTACTTCTACTCGGAACCCTTTCTGATAGGGAAACACTGCTGTAGGGTTCTATAGAGAACCATACAAAGTCTAAATTTGTTCCTACGTACACTATTCGGAAAAAAGCATTAAAGAGTTAGAGGGATCATTGGATGATTAATTTAGGATAATTCAGTGGTAGGGTTCTAGGGACAACCAAAGAAACCGTAAAGGTAATAAATTCTAAATGTTAAAAAGGTTCTTTAAGAGTTTGTTTAAGAGCTCATTGGACAATTAAGGGTTATTTACTTCCAAAAGGGTTCAACTTTGAGCCGTTTCAGGTAGGGAAACACCTGAGAGTTCCCCCAGAGGGACATACTTAAGGGTTCTTCCTTCAAAAAATAGTTCTGCTCCTTTCTGAACCCTTTCTTTTGGATTGTAGGGTTCTACTGTAGATGGAACCTTTAAGGGGTATTCCAGAGGAATTATCCTTAACAGTTCAAAATTTATTCATAAATACGCTGTTAGAAAAGAGAGCTATTTAGGAGTTCATTTTGATCATTAATGGTTCCTACTGTAGCTTCCAAAAAAGCGTTCTACATGGAACCCTTCCTGATAGAGAAGCACTTTGTTGCAGGGTTCTACCTAGAACCTTTAAGGGTTCCTCCAGAACCATGAATCCAAATTTAATGTTTTCAAAACCTCCATGTGTACAGATATAGATTTATAGCAAAAACAATGATTTTTTGCAATCCTTTTTTCCCATGTAAAAAACAAAAACAAACAAACAGGACACTGAGTGATGATGTCATCATGCATCATGCTTATTGCAAGTTCAGGACATCATCTTGCTTAGCGAGAGATGATGAGCTCAGGCTTGTGATGTTCCACATGCTAATTGAGGTTATTTTGAGCGTAGCATGCAGTTGAGTTCAAAGTTTTGTCCTCTCTACAGTTCATTTAATATGTTTTCTGAATTGAAATCTGTTACAACCTACAGCGTAAAATCCCAAGCTCAAAAGTTTGCATCTCCGTTAATATGCTCTTGTTAAATTTCCCAAATTCGCCCCATTAAAGCATCTAATGACTTAAAACACAATGCAGATAGTTTAAGGCATGAACAGTTCAATCAGGCTCCAACTTAAATTAGTTTCCTGTGAGCAGTTGAGTTTAGAGTCAATGAGAATCAGGAAAAAAAAAAAAACCTCCTTTAAATGCAGTCCAGAAGATATCGATCTTTCCAGAGCTGGAGAAGAGAATAAAAAGATATCAGTATGTTTTGGGAGACATGATAACACGACCAAAGAGTGAAAACAAAAAAAATAATTGGGAAAAAAAATCGCAAAAGTAAAAAAAAAGAAAAATGAAAAATCCTTAGAGGCAAGTGTAATGAAAATGCACATTTATATCACATACAGAAGCATCTTCATCGCCTCAGAGGTATCACACGCCAAGATTTTATTCTAAAATTTCTCACACCGACAGAACTTACAACCAAAGAATTCTTTTACGGTTTGTGACAGCAATCGTAAAATGTAAATATCCAGACTAATCAGCGTGAAACAAGGAGCAGGTGAGCATAATCAATAAAACAAACCAATGACAAGGCAGTGGGGGCGGAGACAGGCTTTAATCAGAACCCAAAACAAACACATGGAGCTTGTTGTCATGGGAACCGTGACAGGAAGTGGGAAATTGTGACAGTGAAAAAAGTCTCACTAACATTCGACAAGTTTTCCCAGAGTGCCTCACAATTCAATTATTAAGCTAGCCACTTTCTTTATATCTCACTCTCTGACTTTTGCACTCTCACTGACTTTCTGTGTCTTACTCCATCTTAAGCCCTCATTAATCAGCCAATCAGCCCTTCTAGAGAAATGTCTCTTATTAACCAGCTCATCAGCGGGAAGAAGACGTGTGCGTGTTCTGTATTACATTAGCATTCCTTCACTCTCGCTCCTTATTACATTTCTGATTATCAACATGAAGCTTCGTTGGGTTTTGGTGTGATGTGATGCAAATGAAACTTTAACATTTGGGACATTTGTATATTGTAGACATTGTTCTTGATAAAAAATATGAGAAACCGTCACACACATCTTCGTATATTAACAACTCGTCTGCGTATCAAAGTCACACAGAGCTGCTACAACGAAAAAAAAAGAAGAGGAGAAATAATGACGGCTATTAATCTTTCCTAAATGTATTCGAAACCCCCGAACGCATTATAATAAGCTGAATTTTCTGAGATGTGAGGCGTAATATCAAATCAGATATGACCCATGAAAAATAGCGCACGCTCTTTTCCTGGAGAATTGTTTATTTGACCATTTCGGCACTGCAGGATTCCACATCAGCGCTGTGGGGAAAGTTAGCGGGTGCAGATCGCAGAAAATGAGCTCCGGAGCAGGGGAAAGAGCGAGCACAGCAGGCGACGTGGCTCGCTTCGACGCTCGAATCCTCTCGAGCACCATGGTATTTACGGTGCGGTGTTTAGAAAACAGCAATTAAAAGAGCCTGTCGGGATTTGAGCGGAGATTCAGTCGTGGCGTTATGATTAAGCAGGTTTGGATTTTGAAGGCAGATTAGACGAAGATGAAGTTTGTCTATGCTCTTATTGTGAGGAAGTGAAACAAAACATTCAGCTCAACTGTGCTGTGTAACTATATATGTTAAATGTACAGTGCTGTTTTTTAAAACTCCTTTTCATTGCAAACGCTAGCTAGGAGAAAAAGATCTGTAGACGATGCTAGGTGAGTGAAAATAACAGCTCTTTTCCAGTGTATTGTTCGTGACCAGACATCAGTCGCTTTTGGTCCTTGGCAACGACAGATTCCAACACACAGAAAACACTGAAAAAAACAACATATTTTACTTACACCTGTACAGAAGCGAAGTGAAACAAATGTCGCTCTTCTCCATGGCAACCCGTAGTAGCTAGCTAATTCAGTTCGCTTAAAATCAACTAGCTAACATTGTAAATAATGTGCCTAGTAACGTAAGTGTGTGATTAATACTATGGTAGATGATTTACTTTGGTATCGAGATCACCGAATACTAAAAAAAACCCTTGTATTCCATTTGAAAAAAATGGTTTGAATGCATCACTACGAAGGAAAGGGGGAGGAGGGTGTTAATGATGAATGGGATTAATCCTGATAATCAGGGGTGAACAGGGTGAGACAAACAGAAAATACATAAAAAGCTGTGATAGTTGATGTAAAAATGACACCAATGTGCTAACTGCTTCTTTTTTTTTCTAAACAAATGCATACATTTAGGGCCCTTTGCTATATTTCTGTCACTTCCTTTATGTAAAATGACATCTGTAATCATTAGTGCGCCCATTTTTCAGGCATGTGTGTGTGTGTGTGTGTATGTTTAACGATTAGCATTAACAGGTTGAGATTGTTTTGCCAACCGGTGTGGTTTGAGAGTCTTGTCAGAAGCCCAGCTGCTGTTTTTAGCGTAACACACACGAGAGCCATCTTGAGCAGCAGCAGTGGGCGTGAGGCTTTTCCACTTCCTCGGAGAAACAGCCTGAGCAATTGGAACAGTGTCAGTCCAGAAATTTGCTCAGGCTGGAGACCTGCATTACCGATCGACTCCCATAGGACACAACGCAACAGCTTGCAGTGCTGGAATAATTTGGAAGGTGGTCAAACAGCCAGTGTGGGCGGTAGAAATGCTGCGAGGAAATCTGGGAAACAGCCTGGTCATAAATACTGTAGTAGAATAAAAAATACAGTCTTTTAAAATGAAAAAAGCCTTGCTTCAATATCAGGGCACAGGTAGGCTTGAGTTAGCATGCACTGTTTTTTTCCTAAATTTATTAGCTAGCCCACAGGGCATGTAACAGCCCCAGTGTGTTCAGTCCCGCATTTTGTTGCCTGGAAGCCTAAATGATTAGGCTAAAAAGTGAAAGCTAACATTATATCATAACGTAAAGTGAGCTAGATAGCTATCAATTTCTACCTTAGTCAGTTAGGCAACAAAACATGGGACTGGACAACACACTGGAGCTTTTATTTGCCCTATGGGCTAGTTAATAAATTAACAGTTCATCCAACGGCTAACTGACTAGGCTAAAAAGTGATAGTTAACATTATATAATAACATACGGCAAGCGAGTTAGCTAGTTAAGCACATTAATTACTAAGCGACTAAGAGAAATGAATGATTTTATAATCATATAACTGTAATTTCATCTTATCCTGTCCTATATCGTCTCTCATTAAAGAGATATAGTAGCAGAGATCGTTGTTGCCTCTGGTGTACGTAGCTAGTACAGCTAGCTCGCTAATCTAATCTGAGTATGATGCTAGTATGAAGCTGAGCATAACTAGTTATCATTAGAGGATCGACCTTTTCACATCAGAACAAAAAACAAATGCTGTGACAAACAACAACAGCAGCAGTCATTACACACCCGCAAGTGACAAACTACAAGCGACATTAGTGACTTATGACCTGCTAGTGTGAAGGTAGGGTTTCCCTTGGAGATGTCTGAAAAGATACAAAGGTTAAGATTCTTCAAATTCATACAGATATCTCGTGCATAATCTTCTTTGCATTGTACTTCCTGGTTTCTTGCATTTTGTTTTTCTGTTGTAGATCGCTTTGCAGCTTGAGATTGAATCTGACTCTCACATTCTTCATTTTCTCTCACACCTTAGAAACAATTTATCTTGTCCTACACTGTGAACCACACTTAGTTCAAACCTCCTGAGATATTTTAAGACACATGGTATGATATAATTGCCATGTGGAAACTGCCCCACAGGGGTAATAATCCTCACCTCAATGGAACCGCACACTGAATTCTAATAACATCATGCTAAAAGGTAATGACCCGTAATTATGAAGTGTCTCCGAGCAGAACAGCTTCTGTCTATAATTATATTTATTATGATATTAATAGAAAAAAGAAGCCTTTCAGCTCAACACTTGAGGAAAAACGGACAAGAAAGAGTGAATCATGTTTCAGGAAGTAATAGGAATAGGAATAATGAAAAATAATGAGCTTATGATACATAATGAAACTCTGATATCCAGTGATTGTGAAGCCATTTTGTCAGTTTTATGGATGATAATCAGCAAAAGTGTGACGTTTCTGTCAGCTTGCTCATCCACAAAACAAATAAGATACAAATAAATAAATAATCTATCTATCTATCTATCTATCTATCTGTCTGTCTGTCTGTCTGTCTGTTTATTAATCAGTGAAGTATCTGGAGTGCAGTGGCCGGAAGCCGGGTCACTCCTGCCTGAGGGAAAGACCCGGCTCAGCTTCTTCTGTCCTGTTCGGTGTCCTGAATGAAAATGCAAGATTTTTTGTAGAACCGAGATCCGTATTCTCAGTTCTGTCCTAAACAGAGCCACATGCATAAAAAGATGACATTTATGGAGGAAGAGGGCTTTTTAGACAGAACTGAATGCATAAAAGCTGAGAATATATAATAATAAATAAAACGAGAAGTGAATTGTGCCAGCTAAATTAGGTTTAATAGAAACGTGAAATAAGATTGTTACATTTTCAATTAAGTATTTAACTAGATTTTATAATTTGTCTTGATTTTATGGGAATGTTATTTTTACATTATGTTAAATGAAAGGAAAGGAAAGGAAAGGAAAGGAAAGATGGGGAACCAAAAATGGGTAGGAAAAGAAAGGAAAGGAAAGAAAAGGAAAAGAAAGGAAAGAAACAGATAGGAAAGGAAAGGAAAGGAAAGAAACAGAAAGGAAAGGAAAGGGGAAAAAAGGAAAGAAAAGGAACAAAATTAAAGAAGGTGAGAAGATAGGATAGGAAAGGTTAGTATAGGACAGGGCAGGGCAGGGAAGGAAATTTTAAGAGAGGATAGGATAGGAAAGTTTACGAAAGGGAAAGAAATTCTAGCAAAGGATAGGATGGAATAAGATAGGAAAGAAGAAAGGACATGAAAATGTCCTAAGAAAAGGAAAGAAAGGGAATGAAAGAATAGAATAGGAATATAAAGGAAATGATAAGAAAGGAAAGGAGAGAAAAGAAAAGCTGGAAAAAAACCCACTTGTGGATGTGGCAGACAGGTGGAGACAGTACCGAGTGACAAACATGGCTTGAAATCCATACTATCTCTGTCCAAGGTCAGTGGAGCGTGAGGTGTCAGCGTGGAGATGAGATCTCAGCCACACATCTCTCTCCACCTAAAAGATTTTAATTGGACTATGGCCGGAGCTGGCACTTTCTCAGAGCTGGATCAAACCGTCTGCTGTGACAGGAGTGTCTCATTACAACTGCTGGAAAAAGGCGAGACGTGAGCGCACTCCTGCCACTGTGGCAAAAGAAAAGGAGAACAATAAGGAGAAAAATAGCCTTCTTTGTGCGATGGTGCAGGTTCAGACACAAGTGACAGGCATCAGACCTCATGTCACTTCAGCTGGATGCACAAGACCCTTACACCCCTAAGGAAAAAAGTCACATCCATGTGACCATGTGAGTAACATGTCAAAAAACACATGTAAACGTGGGTTCAAGTAAACCCATGTGACACTGTGTTCAATATGTCATCAACAATATGTGAGAATAAATGAATCCTGTGGAAAAAAGTGTCAAGATATAGAAATCATATAAAAATCACATGTGAAAATTAATGAGAATAGCGATTACCGGGGCCAAGCACTTGCAGAATGTTGAGCTGTTGCTGAGATATTGTCTTACTATTCCTGTTTTCAGTAGCTTTTGGTTTTTTAATGAACTCAAAGTTGTTTATTAATTTTAGGTCATGTTGCTAAATATATAAGACAAGTTTGGTGTCTCAAAGCATTGCATGAGATATGTTTGATGACTTAGCCATCTAATTCATTTGCAGGTCAAGGATGAAACATCTCCATATTGGGTTATTGGTAGGTCTTATGATGCTGCGATCCACATCTGGTGATGATGGACCAAATTTGTAGCAAAAAAAAAACAAATAAAACTTTTGAACAAATACAAAATAGTGGAAAGCCCAATACGGCAGAAATTAACATTATGGCATGACCTAAAAAAAACATTAGAGGAAAATGGATTTGCATGTAAATGTGATTATTGTAAACATACTTAACAACAGACCCCCATGTGAAAGTATAATAATAATAAGAAGAAGAAGAAGGAGAAGAAGAAGAAGAAGAAAAAGAAGAAGAAAAAATACAGTTCTAATAGAGTGCATATGCATCTTAAGTGCTTGGCCCCCTAATAAAAACACATACACTATTTGTGAAAAATGGGTGAAGCATAAACATGGGAAGTGCCAAAAAACCTTGTGTAAATTTCTTGTGAATTTCACGTGACTTTTCTGTAAGTGGAGTATAAAAATCACCCATCACTCGACTCTCTCTGTGGGCTTAGTGAAAGATTAGCTCCGGGATTAATGGAGCTGGATCTTGATAATGAGTAGGCAGTAGATGATTAAAATTCTGGTTTTGCAGAAATTAAAAGCAGTCAGAGCAATCCTTTTTGGGATTCTGCAAGAGTGAGTGAGAAACAGCTTGTTAAGCATTGCATTTGTTTTCAGCTGTGCTTGCTAACTGTGATATGCTAATGCAACCTTATAATACAACAGAAACAAAACAGCCAGCGCTTGTTTTTTCTTCAGTAGTACTACAGTTGGCGATGCGGGATTCATTATTCCATCAGGTCGAGGCACAGACTCGCTCTGAATGTTAAGGAAACTCAGAAATTCATGCAGGCATTTGAACTAATCAGGTTTTTCTTGGCAGGTTAATAAAAAAAAACTGTTTTTTCACAGTCTATATCCATATTCATGTTTTTTTTTTTTTTTTGGTAATGATTTCATGTAAGCATTTTACTCAATAATTTCTCTAAAAGCTCAAATAATGAAATTTATGTAATTCGGAGTCGGATTACACACCTAGTTAAGTCGATTATCTGTGAATGCCATTCAGATTATTAAAATCAACTGTGTGGTTGATGCTTCCGAGGTTTCATAAGTAGAAGCATCCAAGATGGAGTTTTTCAATTCGTCTTTAAACACAAACACTCGCCTTTAAACCCAGGGGTAGAAAATACGGACTGAAGAAGTAAGTAAGTTTTCTCCTTTTCTATCAAAAGAAACATAAATACAAAAAAGACTGATATACGAATGAGATAGCGAGCATTGAAATTAATCTAATAAGAGTCTGGTATACTGGGAACATATCCTGATTGTAATGATCACATTAATCACTGGTTTAATTGAACAAAATGGCTTCCCCTCTCATTATACAACAGCACGTTAGAATAGCACTTGATCCAGCGCATCCTATAAATTCATGATTGTATCATTTTCGTTACTAGGCAGTGTCCCAGTTAAGATGTTTGTGGACTTAAAAAGGACAAAATGATGAAATTAATTTGTAGTTTTGGACAGTTATACAGTTATGTATTTAACATTGACCGTGAATGTTAGTCCATAGTGTTTTTGAGTGTATTTACAGCCAATACATACATCAAACCTCTAGACAACCCCCGGTGCTGCCTTTTTAAATTTGACATTAAAGTTTTATGTTGTTTCGTAGTTAATCATTCCATATTATATTATAAAAATAAAGTTATTTATCATTTTTGTAAATAAATGATGTCATATAACTTACCTAAGTCAATAATTTAATAGTACTTGAATGACTCAGTGATAATAAATAATGTTTTGATCATTATTCATTGATATTACAGTTGCTTTATAAATATTCACAGATCATTGTTATTAGTTATAGAGGTTGTGCAGTCCAGCACACAGTAATGAATAATAAATTAATTATAATGATTTATGAATATGGGCTTCTTAGAAAGTGAAAGTTGAAGACTTGAAGCACACTTTGAAACTTCGACACACACTGATCTGCAGCTCCCGCTCCATTAACTCACTGACGAGCAAAAAACTCAACATCTTCAGATCATCTTCCAAGCCCTATTTATGTTTACGAGCTTTCTTTCTCTCCAGTGTTTCACTTCATCTTCGCGCCATATTGCAAAAACGATCTGGCTCACCTCCAAGAATCCTCCTCCTCCTCTTCTGTAGCGAGGGTGGATGCACTAATTTTCCGATATATCGCCGCCTCTGTGAAATCTCCTGTGAAGTTTTTCCTCATTAGAGTCAAAGAGTGGAATTTTGCTGAGGCAGGGAATGTAATGTGCTGTTTTACTCTTCTGATGTTTCTGAAAAAAAGGCAACCCCTGCAGTGTGGGGGAGTGTGGGCTGGATCATAGCATGATTGTATGTTTTCCTGAATGTGAATAATCTACAAATATTGTAGGGAATTCTCGGATTTGACGCTGAACCCGGAGTCAAATTATGGCTGGAATGTGTTGGAATGCGGCTGGATGGAAAACCAAACAACAAATAAAAATAATCTCTTTAAAGGTGCATTAGTTAAGATTAGTGTTTTTTTCCCCCAAGATTAGGTCTCTAACAGTTAGGCGGGTTCGACATTCAAATGATTCCCGCCCATCTTCAGGAAGCTCCTCCCTCGAGAGTAAGTTGTCTATAAAATGACTGACAGAAGGCACAGCCAAATAAAAACAAGCATTCAGGACAGGAAGTCAGTTTTCCAAATGGGTTTTCTCAGCCCTTTTCCTAAGGCCACGGCTTAATCCATTGTTTTTTGTTGTGTTCTACAAGTAAGGAATTAAAAAATTCAACTGTTGCACTTTTAACAGACAAAAAGTTGCTCCATAAAATAAATGTAAGGCATTCTGGTGACACTTTCAATGAGTCATGCATTTATAATACATTACAAAGAATGAACCTTATAATGCCTAATGATACAGTAAGCCTGTGTAAATTAGCTACTCTTAATTATCACTTACATATAATATATAGTGGTAGCTCAGTGGTTAAGATGTTGGCCTACTGATTGGAAGGTCATGAGTTTAAAGCCCAGCACTGCCAAGCTGCCACTGCTGGGCCCTTGAGCAAGGCCCTTAACTCTCAACTGCTCAGTTGTATAAATGAGATATGTGAGTCATTTATATCACTTAATGTAAGTCACTCTGGATAAGGACATCTGCCAAATGCCGTAAATGTAAGTGTACTGTTACCAAAGCTGATTAATTTCCTATAACAGTCCATCCCAAAGTGTTTTATTCCTCTTACACCTCAGCAGTTTGCCAACACTTATATTTATTAATGTATTATTCATGACACATTGTAATTTTCATCCATTTATGGCTAAATTTACATAAATTTAAACTCTCACTCTCACTTACGTTATAGCAGCTATAAACAGTCGTTCCTTCACCAGCCTCTCTTTTACTCTCTCTCTTGAAATTAATCAGACAAAAAATCGCAGCTCGTCATGATGTTACTGAGAAACCGCAAAGAAGCGTAAAGTCCTCTGTCCTGAAGACGTCATAAAACTTAAAGTTACAGCTTTAGCTCTGGCACTGGAGACTCCTTCCATAAATGTTAAATAAATGTCTCCTTACAGATCAAAGATTACACGCAGCTTTTAAATCCATTTATTATTATTCTTTAGCGAGGGTGGATGCGAGAACGTCTATACGAGTCGCTGTGAATGAGCAGTTACTATAGAAACGAAAACATATTAGAACGAGTGCATTTATATAAATCTGCACTACTGTAATTAAATGTAAAAATAACTCAGTAGTCTCTGTGCGTTCATTTTTGTTTAATCTCAGGAACACAGTGTTTTTTCCTTTTCCAAAAAGACAAGGTTTCCTTGTCTTGGATCTTGGAAATTATCTCAGGAAAAGAAAAATATGTTGTTAAATCCAAATGTGAATGCTTAAAGCTTCTGAACATTGCATCACCTGAATTC
Organism: Pangasianodon hypophthalmus; assembly: GCF_027358585.1. Taxonomy (NCBI): domain Eukaryota; kingdom Metazoa; phylum Chordata; class Actinopteri; order Siluriformes; family Pangasiidae; genus Pangasianodon; species Pangasianodon hypophthalmus. The sequence continues at coordinate 1,579,594 of NC_069730.1, forward strand.
AATAAGCACAAATCACATATCATTTTTACTGTAATAGTAATCGTAGTGATGACATTTTCGGCATTTATAAAAATATCTCCGTGTCAATACGTGTTTATATTACACTCTATTTTAGTTTTTATTATCTGCGTTAAATCAGAGAGCACAGTTCACTGAAAAGGTGGAAATGGTCTGTACTCTGCCTTCAACCTGCTGCACAATGATCCAAAAATCAATATTAATTTCAGTAAAGATCAAGCACGTAAAGCGGCCTGCTCTGTCTGACTGCTGGAACGACAGCAGTAAAATAAACTGTATTTATTTCAAAGTAAAAATCCACTTCATTCCAAAAATCCCAAGGCTACTCATCGCTTATTTGTCCAGAGGAATAAACAGAGGTGCGGCTCATCGAACACACGCTGGAGTGCGCAGTAAAGACAGACGAGTGGAGCTTATTCCCGACACAGGGTGCTGTACGGTATTTCTGATTGGTCAGAAGACATTCTCACACGTTACCGTTTCTATAGTAACAGCTCATTCGCAAGCTGATGCGGTTCTTTAACATTTGTAGAAGGAGTCTCCAGTGTCAGCGCTTTGTAACAGTCAGAGGTAAAGCTGGAGTTTACACTTTGTGGTTCTGTGATGTTTTATTTTTTTATTTTTACCTTCAATAGATAGAAAAAAAGAGAGGCTGGTGAGGGAACGACAGTTTATCACTGCTATAATGTAAGAGAGAACAGGAATGAACTTGTTTCAAGAACATTAAATGTAACTATAAATGGATAAATAGCACAGGTTGTTCTTTAATAAATAAAGAATTGTACTTGTTGGAGAATTGCTGTGGTATAAGAGGAATAAAACACTTCAGGATGTGCTGTTATACAAAAATAATCAACTTTGGTCCGGTAACAGCGACGCTGCTTTGTCACACCTCCCCATCGCTGATTATTTTCCTATAGCAGCACAACACAGAGTGGTTTATTCCTTACACGGTTAGCATGAGAAGCAGTGTAAAATGGGAAGTTATGCATTTCAGATGATTTTCAGCGTGTAAAAGAATGCATTTGGCCTATTTTGCTATCTGGGACGTTTGCAGCACAATGTCTTCCTGGAAGATGAAAGACTTGTGAGCATATTGTAATTGTAATGCAGCCATGAAGGAGAGAATCATGCAGTTAAACGGAAATAGGTCATGCCAATGCGACAATGCCATATTTATTTCTTTAGCATATGGGTATTTCCAGAGCGATCCTTCCTTTTTCCGCTCAGCATGTTGTCCCAATTCCCAAGCTCAACATTACACTTGCATTGGGCCTTGTGAGTGTGTGTGCGTGTGTGTGTGTGTGGGTGTGTGAATGTGTGTGTGTGTGTGTGTTCTGCATTGAAGTCGTGTCACATTCAGTGCTCTAAATATGTCACTGGAAAGTTGTTTCACCAGCCACCAGAGATCATGTGTACTTTATGCTAAGGTGCTTTTTCTTCCTCTCATAGGAAAGGTACATGTAAGGGTGTCTGCATGGTGCAGAAACATTTATACCTGTTCCTACTTTACAAGATGTACACACACACACACACACACACACACACACACATGCATAACATCAGTGGTAGGGGATTGTAGTGTTGCTATGCTGTAAGATGAATTGTAGATCTGCAATAAGTACACTTTTGTATTTATTAAAAAACAACACATACCACAGTATTTACATTTTACGTTTAATTGTTTGTTTAACGTTTAATTGTCATGTTTAATGTTGTGGAACATCCATGAAATGTTAGTTCCTGTTCTCACCTATGTTTTAGCTGCTATAAACAGTCATTCCCTCACCAGCCTCTCTTTTTTCTCTCTTTCTCTCTCTTAAAAAGCAGCTTGTCATGTTACAGAGAAAGCGCAAAAAGTGTAAACTCCTCTGTCCTGAAGATGTCGGAAAACTTAAAGTTACAGCTTTACCTCTGACTGTTACAAAGCACTGACACTGGAGACTCCTTCCTTAAATGTTAAACAAACATCTCCTTGCCGAAAAATTCACCATGTGGATAGACAGATTTTTTATATTTGCTTTCTGCAGAGGGTCCGCAGTACAAATCCCTGTGAATGAGCTGTTACTATAGAAAAGATAACCTATTAGAACACTACTTTCAGAACTGCTGCTTTAGAAAATTAATCAACATTCTGACCAAACAGAATCCAGATTATCAATGTGTATCTTACATATCCTTTAATCTGTGCTTATTTTCCTAGCTCTTGGCTTTTATCCATCATTCCTTTGTTGGTAGCTTCAGGAACAGAGAGATCTGCCTAATAAATAGCCAATAAATGTCTTTTAAACCTTATTAGGTTGCATAAACTTAATCTTCCTTACATAAGTGCGAGTAATAAAACGAGTCATAAACCTTATATTATCCACAAGGTCACAGTAATTTACTCTGAGGCTGAAGAAATGACTTCAGTGACAAAGTGAAACAGGTAATAAATATCTTAGAAATCGTATCAGTAAGGAATACCACATGACAGACTGTAGAGATTACTCAAAAATAATCCACACAGAACAAGTCCCTGTGAATGAGCTGTTACTATCGAAACAATAACATATTAGAATGAGAGTATTAATATAAATCTGTTGCTCTTGTTACAGCTGGAACTACTGTCTGAGCCGCAGTGTTATATCAATATCAATCAAATCCATCAGTTAGAGTTCATTATTCAGCCAGATCCAGCTATTTATGGAAGGAGTCTCCAGTGTCAGCGCTTTGTAACAGTCAGACGTAAAGCTGCAACTTTAAGTTTTCTGACATGTAATCATTGGAAAACTGCTGTGATAGAAGAGGAATAAAACACCTCAGGACATGCTGTTACAGAAACTAATCAACTTCAGGGCAGTAACAGTAACTCTACTTCACCATATCAACCGGTCATTGATTATTTCACTATAAAAGCACAACACAGTGTTTTATTCCTTACTTAATTATATGGAATTATATTTGCAGTTTGATAAGCTGATTGATAACATTTGGTCTCATTCCTTTGATCGAACGTTTCGTATGTCCTTTGAAATACTTGTTCACTTTTCCAGTTCCAGCCACAATAAGTGTTAAATCAGTGTGTTTATTGTGCAGCAGGACAAGTGTAGCTAAAAATAAAAGCGGTCGCCGGTGCTGTGGTGTTCATGTAATAACAGGTACATTTTGCTATATTTTAGAACTATTATTTGAAGAAGGATTTTGTTGATTGTCTATAATAGTGCAGGCAGAAATTACCCACATGGTGTTCACATGATTATTTGGTCCACTTGGTAGTGAACTTCAACAGCCCTGAGTTATGGAGTGAACTCTGGACTCTAATGGACATGGCTGAGAGATACACGAGACTGAATGTGACAACACAAATGTGGAATATCTTAAGTTTTTACACTTCATGTTATGTCTGTGCCCTGAACAAACCTTAATGCCAGCCTCAGTCTTTGGTTTTACTCAACATAAAAGCATCTATAAGTGCTATATCTAACTGTATATACATATCTGTATATATTGTTCATACCTCATCTCTGTACTTGTACATATTGCTCTTACCAGGTCTTTCAATTGCCCATCTGTACATTAGTATAGCACATCTGTAGATTAGTTCATACTACATCTGCATATTAGCATTAGTATAGCACATCTGTATATTGTACATATTACATCTGTATATTCTTGCACTATCTTAATTTAATTCCACTTATCTCTCACTGCCCTTGTCTGGACATAACTGCTCTTAACTGTACATTCTGTTTATTTACTACTGATTATACACACTGTTTATACTGTACATACTGCACTTGCTGCTTTTTGCACTACTGATTAGATGCTAAACTGCATTTCGTTACTCTGTATTTATACATGTGTAATGACAATAAAGTTGAATCTAATCTAATCTAATCTATAGAGTGTAAAACCTACCGAAACAGTGTTACTCAATATGTATTTTAAACTAAATGTATGGAAAACAATCAAACACACTTTAAGCTTAAACAGACTCTATTTGAAGTAATTCATCTTAAAATATTTGTGCAAAACGTTTATACAGTATTTAGGCTCTACACTTTTATGAAGGAGTCTCACCATATGTCATATAAACTACTGTAAATTAAGATTACAGCTCCATTTCTGGGGAAAAAAAAAGTTGTAAAAGTTGGAATTGCAGGCAGGATTTGATGGCAAAAGCAAGAGTAAGTAAAAAAAAAAAAATATATATATACATATATATATATATATATATATATATATATATATATATATATATAAAGCACATTCAAAGCAGCGTCTGTCAACCAAAGTGGTGAATTTAAATAAATTGATTTTAACATTCATATTACAACAATAAAACAAAAATACATCTAAAAGCAAACGAAATGCCCATTCTTCACACCAGCACCTAGTGTCTGTCATAAATAGTCTGCAGTTTTGCAACAAATTTAGTTTTTTATACAATACGGCAGTTGCTTTTGTGTGTTTTTTCACTACAATTGAGATTGTTGCCTTCTCTAATCTCTGTTGTGATTTCCCTAAATTTTGTTTGGTGTCAGATTTGGCTTTCATGGTGTTGCGGATCTCCTGCATTTTTATTGTTTTTGTGTCTTGTTTTTTACATTGTAATTTTTGCAGCTTTGTGCATCTCCCAAATGACTGAATTTTAAAGTAATTTGCTTTTAAAGTAATTTATGACCTAGATGTTTGCATGACTCATGTGAGCTAGGCTTTAAGTGGGACAGAAAGATTTGTTTTTCCGCTCAGTGGCATGCTGATTGATCACACAAGTCAATCGGACCTTGGGAAACAGTTTTTCCTCTCCATTTTACCCTTCCATTTTTCTAAAATATCTCTATCCACACGAAAATGCTCACGTGAACACGCCAGCCCAATAGGTGGTGATAATACGTCATAAACGGTCACATTAAACGCCTCAAGAATAACATTAAGAGCTGCTTACTGAGCAGTAAAGAAGTAGAAATGCAATAAACACCAACAAGAATTCATAGTTGTTGACTGTTGATGAGGTGGAACTACTGCTTTAGTTTACACTCGAGTACAAAGTGTTCTCCTGGGTCTTATCTAAACTCTCAGTTCCCAGTGAGGTTAGTAGCACCGGAGCGGTGGATTCAGTAGCAGAACCATGAGTGTGTAATAACAAAATAATGCTAAATTGAACTGCAAACACATTATCAAATAAGAAATCACAGAGTAATAGCGATTTATCCGTGCTGTTTTCTTTTTCTCAGTGCCCTCGTCCTGTTGCTATCCAAACCTTGTAAGTGCAACATTCATATTCAGCGTGAGGCCGGTTGAGAAATGCTGCATAATTACATACAAAGAGTTGCATAATATTTAAGAAGCATGGAAACTCAATGACACATACTGTGTACACACTCTGGGTTGCATGACTTCTAATGTTCACTAATCGATCATGAATTCCAAAACCTTTTCATACTTACACCAAAAACTCTTTCTGAACGTCGCTTTTTTAAGTCTGTTTTATTTGTGCAGCAAGGAACGCGTCAATAATAATAATAAAACTGTTTATCGTATTACACTTCTAAGGATGGTTTTATGCTGTAATCCATTGTACTCAGAACTCAGAAAGTTTTCCGAGTCATTCAGTTCCAGTAAACACGTTCCAGTGCTTCGGCTGGGATAAACGTGGATGCTGTGAGCAAGATCATATTTGTACAGCTAGTCTCTGAATTTAATAAACATATAAAGAAGATCTACATGAATGATTTCCACGTGATTAGTGATGAGAAACCACATATAAGACGGCTCAACTCTGTTGTTCATCTTTCCTCATCAAAATTTTCACAATGGTGACTAATTGCAAATTAGAAACATGATTTTGTAACAAAAAAGCTACACATCAAGTAAAATCGAGTGTTATCAAAGATAAAATGATGCGAATGGAATTCTGTTTAGTGTTAACTGTGTGCGCCGCCATATTTTTGTGATGTCAGGGAACTCAGGCCGGGTAGATGTTGCCCGAGTTCCCAGCTGGCGCTTTCCATGTCGGAGGTCAGGTTTTTTCTGAGTTCCGTGGACGAGCTGAAATTTTTGATTCTGAAACTGAGCGTGGCACAGAAACTCTTTATAGCTTAATGATGGATGGAGGATGTGATGATTACTGCAGCGTCTGGAAGGTTTTTCCACCATTTCCACCTCATCAGTCTCAGCAGCATCCAAACGCAACCCATGGCTCATTCACACAATGAGGAAATTCACTGTGTCACAGTGCAAGGATTTCATTTTAATTTTATTCAACCAAATAACTGCAGAAATTCTTTTCCCAGTCTACACTTGTCCAAAGTTAAAGAACATTTAGCTGCTTTCTTTACCATCTGACTCGCTCTTTTTTCCAGCACCCTGACTAGTCAGCATCCCACTAGTGCGTATATTAGTCGAGTAATCTATGCAACCCCTAATATACACAGATGATGTACTTTATTCTTGCGATCTCGACACAGATGAGTCACTCACTTTATTCTTGCAATCTTCCCATCTGGTAAAGACAAATGTTTTGTCCACTAAAGCAAATCGAATTTGTGAAAGGTCTGAAATTCCTTTTTCATGTGGTGAGATTTTTTTTTCAGAAGCTTGTAATTAGACCAATCGTGTTGAGATGGAAGATTCTAGCGGCTCGTTATCATAAAACATGGTGCGCCATCTGACATTTGGAATCCACTTGACATTTGAGCTTAAATTAAGAGATTGGTATATTAAAGTCAGCCATAAACCCAGAAGCACAGCTTCGTCTTTACAGAAACTTGTCGTGTCTCTTGGATTTTGATAGATTTCATTGGACGTGGACCTGGAAATGAGATGTGGCCAATGGTGTGTGTGTGTGTGTGTGTGTGTAGAAAGATCCCACTTTTGTGGAGGTGATTATGAGAGTAGAGCTGAAGTGCAAATGGCAAGGCAGCAATCGTCCATTTATTCAGTCTCGTCTCATTTGTCTTTGGTTACGAAATAGGGTTTGTGGTTCTGCTCTTTGAAATTGTGATCATAAATCCGGCAGAACAAACGAGCAGATTTGTTACTGAACCATATTCATTTGTGCGCTCATTCTGCTTTTTGAGCCACATAATCAATCTGGAGAGACAAAAGCTCTGATAAAGCCAAAAACCCCGATCCATACTGCATCTCCAAGCATCTCCACACGTTTGTAGCTACACTGTCCAACTTGGCCTACATGACTGGATATTCAGGATGGATCTGAAGCTGAAACCTCAAAAATCCAGAGCCTTTCTCCTTCCTGATTAATAACTGTGGTTCAATAAACCAGAAACAAATGAATGTTGGTGTTTATATCTTTCCAAATTTTAACTAACTCTGAGAAGTTCATGTTTTGTCTCTGGGTAATGAGAAGTTAGCGCTAGCTCACTAACACACTTGCTCACTTGCATGCTAGCATTTTAACATATTAGCATACCAGGAACCTTGCAGTCTCACACACTATTATATTTTGTACACTTTTGTATACTAACTTAGGTACATGCATACTAGCATACTTACTGATTTGTGTAATTATGCCCGGACATACAGTATATACGTCACCTACTTGCACACTTGGACACTTGCTTATTAGCATACTACATGCCTGAGCAATCACATGCTAGCATATTACCTTACTTTCACACACTTTCACACTTCTGTACTTGTGCGATAATCTTATCAGCATATTTGTACACTTGCATACTGTATTTACTTTCTAACACACTTGCTCATGTGCATGCATATGAACATATTAACACACTTTCTCTCTTTTATACCAGCATATTTTGCATACTTCTTGCACACTTAATGATGCTTGCATACTTATACACTAGGACAATTGCCTTAGTGTAACTTAGTGTACTTACATATTTGCATAGTGGCACACTTACACACTTGTGAAAATGTAGATACTCTTATACTAGCATACTACCAAGTGCTTATTGAGCAACGAATCACTAAAAGTGAATTGTGAACATGACATCACTAATTTAAGGAGCAAAATGGAGGCCTTTGATCTTTATTTCTTTATTTATTAGTCCATATTTTTTCCATAACAAGTGAGAAACTCAAGCTACAGAGCGAAGTTGCTTAGCTTCGAAGAATGAGTGTGTGAACTGAGCGAGAAAAAGAAAATAAGTTTTGAGGCACTTTTTTTCATATCAAAGGGGTGTTTCGAAATCCCCCAAAAGGATTTTTTTTAAACTCAGTTTCTGACAAGTGCAAACATGAAGCTGAACTGAAAACGCAGTTGGAAGGATTTGCAACTTTCAACTGAAATGAGTTGAAAATGGGCTGAAGAGAGGCGTGCGAAAGAAAAAAAAACACACACACCTCTCCTGCTGTCTCAGTCAAAGTGTTATGCCTGAAATAATACCTTTCCAGGCGTTTCACTTTCACAGAGCTCTTTTCTGAAAATAAAATCGCATCAGTCGTCTCGTCTCGGTTCTGATCCCTCAGCATGCGGGAGACGTGCTTCGTCCTCGCCGTCTTTTCTTCCAGCAAGGATCAGAGTCAGAGTGTTAAAACGTGGCCCCAGGTCTCCGATTGACGTCAAATCATCGTTGATATCAGAATCGTGATATTGTGATTCGATGGAGCTGAGCGACTCGGCGATCGAGCCCTCGCCCTCGTAGGCGAACGTAGCCAGAGAGTCGTACGGCGGTTCCGTCGCGTCTCTGTGGTTCTCCTGTAACCGCTGTTGGAGGTACACGTGAACGTCCTCGCCTTCCTCATCGTCCCTCAGGTCGTAACGGTGGACAGACGTGTCCTCTATGGCCTCTGGGTGGCGTAAAGTTCCGATGTCGAAGGCTTGTGTGTCTTCCTCGCCGCCTCCCTCGTCGTCGTAGCGGATCACGTTGTCCCTCGCGTCCTCTTTGGATGACATCAGAGCGTCTTTCTTCCGGTGGCGCTTCAGAGACACGGACAGTATCACGATCGCTGCAACCGATAACACAGAGCGTGAGTTTCTGCTGACTGCCAACAAACACACATACACACACTCACACACACAGGATTATGCAAGGAATATGTGATCATGTGTGAAATTAATTAATTGTGTACTAAATGAATGTAAAAATGAAATATGCAAAAACACGTGCACTGCATGTGAATGTGTGAAACCCAATATGGGCCGCGTCGGCTCCGAAACGGGACAACAGTGACCATGAGACGTTGTGAGTGTGTGTGTGTGTGTGTGTGTGTGTGTGTGTGTGTGTAGGTTATTAGTTGACTTCCTGTTTCCTCACTGTTTTGATGCGCTGTCGTGCTTCCCTGAGTGACAGACAGACTCAGCTTCCATTTCATCTCTTACAGAGAGGACAAAGGACAGAACACAAAGATGGAGAGAGAAGGACAGACAAACAGAGAAAGGACAAGACATAAACAGAAAGAGCATGGTAATAGAGGGAGATTGTGAGAGAGAGAGTGAGAGAGAGAGGAGGGGAGGACAAACAAAGATTTAAAGGGTGAAAGAGAAAGATAGGAAAGAAGAGAGCATTTTGAAAAGGTAGAGAGAGTGATTGAAAGAGTGAAAGGGGGGATTAGGAGATTCAGAGAAAGAAAGAAAGAAAGAAAGAAAGAAAGAGTAGGAAAAGGTAAATAGGAACACAGCGAGAGAAATTATAGGGAATAAAGAGAAAAAAACGCAAGGAGAGCAGAGAAAGACAGAGATATAGATATATAAAAGAACATATATATAATAGAGATATATATAGAGAGAATGCAAGCAAGACAGAAGAGAGACAGTGTGAAAGTGCAAGTAAGAAAGTGAGGCAGAGAGACAGATGTCATGCTGAAAGACAGTTATATAGAAACAGAAAAAACTACATGAGCAAGAACTAGAGAATAAGAGAAGAGAGAGAGAGAGAGAGAGAGAGAGAGGGTGAGAGAGACAGGCAAAGACAGAAACAGAGAGAAATGGAGACGGCAGGAGGTTGACAGAAAGACAGAGAGAGAAAAGAGAAAGAGCGAGGCTTTAACAAGGCCATGAATCAGATGTAAGGACTCATTCTGCAGAGAAGCAGCGTGAAAAATTGCCTACATAAACCTGAGACTGTAATTAAGAAGCCATTTGTGTTTTTCTTTCCTGTTTCTGTTCTAGGTCCAGGTTTATTTTACTGCACTGCCCCCTAGTGGCAAAAACAAATCTGTCCTCACCATGCTAATGTTAGGACATGAGGGGAGTGTCTTCTTCTGTTATCACACAGTGTGTTAAAGTTGCATTTAAAGCAGCCAGTGGACAAGCTTTCTTTACTGGTTTATGCACTGAAGCCTAAGGACTAAGACTAAGAGATATCTCCCTTCTCTCTTCCACCTCCTTTATTAATACTGACAGACACAAAGGCCACGCCCCTTTCACTGGGACTGAAAGATACACAGGCCACACCCCTTTCACTGGGATTGAAAGATACAAAAGCTATACCCCTTTCACTGGGACTGATACACAAAGACCACACCTAATTCACTGAAACTAAGCTTAATTGTTGCTAGCAGACACCGAGGCCACGCCTCCTTTACTGAAACACCATCGTCAGCAATAAAAACAAATGACAAATCATATTTCTTTCTAACACATTATAAGTGCCCCGTGTGACAGAGGGAGGATAAAGACAAGGACACTGAGATTTGACAGTGTTGCAGGGTGTCATTATAAATCTGTCACACTCTCACGCTGTCCCACGTGTGTGTGTGTGTGTGTGTGTCGTGAACACGTCTTACTCAGCAGAATGATCACACACAGCAGGATGGCCAGCAGAGCTCCAGGGCTGAGACCCAGAGGCAGAAGAAAAGCTTTGGTGCTGCAGTTTAGGATGGAACCGGAGACATCGCAAGCACAGACTCGTACGCTCAGCGTCCCTGTGCTGCTCTGGATGGGGAACCCGCTGTCCTCCACCACCACCGGCACCTCATACACACTCTTCTCCATCCGCTGAAATCCTGCACGCCTGTTCACAAGCCCGGCCGTGTTGTCTGAAAACACACACACACACACACACAAGCATGTACTGCATGGTGTCTGCACTGCTCAGTTATGTTCAGTCCTTTCATAGCAATCAACTGTGACTTTTATTTTTAAAATACCCAGTTAATAAAGAGTTTGAAAACGCGCTCTTAAAAAAGCTCCCAAAGTCCGTTATGCGTAGGAGTAAAAATGGCCCTGAACACAGTTGCTGTAATAAAATCTAATTCTTAAATCAAGCACATGAGAGTTGAGGTCCACATCGTTCCACTTTGGGTACGTATTTAAACTGGGTCATTTTGGAGCACATCTAGGACACCTACTGTGTGTGGTCATGTCATTTCACTACATGGAAAACACAGAAGAGATTAAAATTGAAGTTATATTGTATTTAATAAATTAAATTTATTATATTAATTCAAATTTATTATATTGAAGTTGTAAGTATATTGAAGTCTTATGATGTTAACTTTCATTTGTTTTTCCGATTTTTGACCCTCAGCCTCCAGTTTGATCCTGAGCTAGGGTTTCTGCATGTTTTCCCCGCGTCCATGTGGGCTTCCTCCAGGTTCTCTGGTTTTCACCAAAAACCATGCCAGTAGATGGATGAACTGTGCTAAATTGACCCTAGGTGTGAATGTGTGTCTGAGTATGTGTCCCATCCAGGGTGTATTCCTGACATGTACCAAGTGTTTCCAGGAGAGGTTCTGGGTCCACCACCACCCTGACCAGGATAATGTGCATAGAAAATGAAGCAAATTTTGCCCCGTTTTCTCCCAATTTGTTCATTGCTAATTTTCACCCCTTAGCTCATCCTCTCTAGTTGCATGATAGCTACCAAACAAAGGGGTTACGGCGCTTCCTTCAAGCTGTTCATGAAAATGATTGGATATTGTCAATCTGATTGACAGGGGAAAGTGTAATGCTATCCCTCCCACCAATTTTGGGCCAATTGGGCAACAATGCTCTTGGAGACATAGCATCACTGGGAATTGGACCCCCATTGAGACTTGGACCCCTGACCATAGATTTGGACCCTTATTGGGATTTGGACCCCCGTTGGGATTTGGACCCCCGTTGGGATTTGGACCCCTGGACACAGATATGCCATCATTTGGATTTGGACCCCTGTTTGGGTCTAGGAACTGCCAGCCACCGATGTGGCATTGTTGGGATTTGGACCCTCTTTCAGGGCATGGATCCCTGACTACAGACTACAACTTTGGGATTTACTTGACAATTGGATGAACAGTTTTCAATTCACCATTTTATTCCTTATAATTCAGTGGTCACTCACATAAAGCACAACATCACACTTTTTTCTGCTTGCTACGTTACATTGGCTCCAATGAGAATGCACCATGAGCTGTAAGACTATTGTTTCAGATCCTGATCAGAGTTTCAGCACTAAAGCTTCCCAGTGAAAAAGATGGTTATTGATGTGAGTGATGCAATGAAGAATTACAACCATGCTGGACTGTAGCATCAAAGAGGATCCAGTGGCAGTGGTTGGAGGTAAAATGATTATGAGCTTTACCAGCTTTATGACCTGCTGGGAGGACCAGCATTCAGAGAAGATAAAATGAGATAAAATGGCAACCTACATTCCTGAAGGTTTTGTTGAGCGAAGGGATTAGTCTCTCTAGTCATGTGAAGAAATTTCCTCTCTGGATCAACTACAGATTGGACCAGAATCAGACATGGAGGAGTCGAGATGGTAGTTCTGGCAGAAAAAATATGGCTTATTGTCAGATGTTCTTAAGCACTCGGGCAAATCTGCATAAATCTGCATAAAATTAAAACACTTTTAGAAAATGTTTAATGAGACTAAAGGCAAGTTGATAAGTGTGTAGTGCCCATGCTGAGGATCTGACTTTTCTCTTTCTGCGAAGAAATTAGCAACAGTTTCTTCCATACTTCCATACATAGTTTGGTGAATCAAACATGAATTTTGGGATTGTCAGTTACAATAAGACTCACATTCCCAGGCTGTCTAATGATATAACAGTTGTAATTATTAGGTGTTAGGTGTTTTTAGGCCAGTATTAACATATATTAAAGAATCTGAATAAATCATCCAATTTAAATTCCTGGAGAATGCTCAGTCTCTGTAAGGACGCTTAATTGTATCTCTGAAGAATGTCCTGTTTTTTTCTGTTTTTCTGTATAATGGGTACAGATTGGTGAATTAGATCAGATCTCGGAGGTAAGTTGCAGTTGGAAAGCTGAAGAAATCAGTGACTGATTTCCTGCAAAGTAGCTGCACATTGTTCAATCAGGCTGTAATTTTGCGATTCAAGGTTGTCTAATGATATATTTGAAATTAGTTTTTTTGTTTACCAAATTATTCAAGCGAAAAACAGTGGAAAAGCTTCTTGGCACTTCATAATGCTTTAGAGCACTCTGACAAACATTTATCACAACCAGGGAAGACCAAAAGCTCTCGGAGAGTGTTTAGTGTCCCTGCTTGAGGGTCTGGTCAGCAGAGGTTGTGTTCTCAACTCTGTCTGAATGTGTGCAGACATGCCTGCTCTTAACTGTGAGGTCCCTTGACCCTGTCACTGAGAGTTTTTTGTGCTCGGATGAGCAGCAGATTGCACTTGACAGGGCAGGAGGAGAAGGAAGAAACCATGTGGCCACTTGTTCACCTGGAAATGAGTCGTCCTGTCCACTTGAATCAGCTGCTGAACCTCACTAGCAGAAATCTACAGATTTAGTTTCTTTATAATAATAATAATAATAATTATTATTATTATTATTATTATTATTAATCACAGCTGACACAGACAGGTATGTTGGAGACACATAGTCCTGCTGCAGGAATCCAGTATTCTCAGTAAAGGGTTAATTCAGAGAAGGTCACTAAGCCATCAAACCAGACCATGTCTTTAGATTTTATAGTAAAGCTCTTATCCCCTGCACTCAGGACTCCCTGTCCTGCATAGCTTTAAGCTCTCCTGAATCTTTGCACACCTAGCCTAACTCATAACAGGCTTAATAATTAATAAAGCTGATCAGTTGGATCAGGAATATTAGCAATAGGGAAACCTCAAATTGTGTACGAGAGGAAGTCTTGAGGACTCGAGTTAAGAACCTATGATGTATACCACATTGATAGAAATAGTCTCTCCCATGCTTAGAGATCCTCCTAATGGGAATGTCTGTGCAGATGCACTCTTAGAAAAAGGTTCTTTGAATATTTCTTCCTTTTCTTGTGTTTGGCAATCCTGATGGAGGTGTCTGTGTATCTTTAGCTCTCAACTTTCTGAAGATTTCCAACTTGGAACCATCTGTAATACGGAAACACTGTTGTAGGATTCCGTAGAGAACTGTACTGAAGCAGCCTTTAGGATACTAGCGTTAACCCTATTTTGTTTTCTATGAATGGGGTATGCAATTAAATGATTGATGGAGTGAACTGGAGCTGCAAATGCAAGTCATCTTCTAACTTCTATTTCATTTTGTTGACTGTTTGGTGGCGATTATCTTGGTCTTTGATTTTCATCTGAGATACCACCCTACCAATCCGGCAGGGTGGAGGGCACCGACTGGGATGATCTTTACACATGACTGGCTAATATCAGACAAATCAAAAAAGAAGTCTTGTCTGTCCTTCTAAGGCCAACCTTTCCATGTAGAGAGCAAGACAATTATTCTCTTTTGGATTCCCAGCCATCAACAGCTACGCCATCATCACGATTAGAAATCACAACCTTCCATTAGACAGCTCCACCATTCAGGAGCCTGTGGTGTATAATGATTTTTAAATGATTTGTTCATTAGAGAAATTAGTCACTGCTACAAGCAGTACTTACTTCCATAATCTCGAATGGTGAAGTTCTTGTTCCGGATATCTCGGGGAGATTTGAAGAAGAACCTGTGTCCTAAATTAGGCATGTCTCTGTCCGTAGCACCGAGGATCTGGATCACCTAGACACGAATAACGTAAACACATTTTTAATCCCTGTGAATGAGCTGTTACTATAGAAACCATAACGTATTAGAAATAGCACATTAATATAAACCTGTGATTTGCTGCTGCACTGCTGTCAGAGCTGCTGTTATAGAAAATCAATCAACACCTTCTGACCAATCACAATCCAGAATGGATTTTCCGAGCAAGCTTAAATCAGTGTTTTAGCGCAGCTCTAATTTTACGACGACTCATTTCATATGGTGCACTAAATCCTATTTCAGTTGTTGGGAGAAATTGCTTTTCTGTGCAAGCTGCTTAGACAAACACTCAGGCAGGGATTTTTTCTCTAGAGTTAACAGGGTGAAGAAATTTGGCAAAAACGAGAAAGCTTGGCTGCTTCTAATTAGCCGTTAGAGTGAGTCACATGAGCCGTGAGTAGACGACACGCTAAACGCCAGATCATGGACGGTTTAGGAACTATCACTTACACACCACATTCAAAAACCTGTTGATTTTCACTACGATTTAATTAATAATTAATTCCTTGAAGAAGTCTTCCTTATGCAGAAACGTCATATGCCACAGCGGTCAACTTTCTCATTCATCCACTGGAACTTTTAAGTGGCTTCAGATATATTCTGAGAAGAAAAATATAGTGTTTACTGAACATTATGGCCTCAGCGATGGAAATGGACAGCACTTATTTTTGAAAATTTGACCCAAAGCACAGGATTGATATCATTTATTTCGACTGAGAAAATGGAGAGTTGAGGACTGAAAGGTTTCACTGCTGAGAGAGTGACACATTTGGAAAGAAAAGTGTATATCAATGTCATGAAAACAGCAGTGTAGCTCACAGTACACACACACACACACACACACACACACACACACACCGTATTGTCTCAGAAGCACAAAAAAACATGTACATAGCGGCACTCTCAAAATCACAAGCCTATACGTACCCAGACACTCTGTGACTGAGTGACTGTGGGACTTATTTACTCACACACACACACACACACACACACACACACACTCACACACACACACTCACCTGGCCTACTTTTGCATCCTCACAAACGAACGCCTCATACGGAGAAGAAAGTTCTGGAGGGAACTCGTTGACATCCAGCACCGTGATTGTGACACTGACTCGACTGAACAGGAGCGGATTGTCTGAAAGATCAAAGTGAGACACGTCCACTCTGAAACACAACGCTGACAGATACACAACACTGACAGATACACAACACTGACGGACTGACAGATACACAACACTGACAGATACACAACACTGACGGACTGACAGATACACAACACTGACAGATACACAACACTGATGGACTGACAGATACACAATGCTGGCTGATGCGAAACACTGATGGACTGACAGATACACAATGCTGCCTGATGCACAACACTCACGGACTGAGAGATACACAACACTGGCTTATGCACAACACTGATGGACTGACAGATACACAACGCTGGCTTATGCACAACACTGACGGACTGACAGATACACAACGCTGGCTTATGCACAACACTGATGGACTGACAGATACACAACGCTGGCTTATGCACAACACTGATGGACTGACAGATACACAATGCTGGCTGATGCGAAACACTGATGGACTGACAGATACACAACGCTGGCTTATGCACAACACTGACGGACTGACAGATACACAACGCTGGCTTATGCACAACACTGATGGACTGACAGATACACAACGCTGGCTGATGCACAACACTGATGGACTGACAGATACACAACACTGGCTGATGCACAACACTGATGGACTGACAGATACACAACGCTGGCTGATGCACAACACTGATGGACTGACAGATACACAACACTGGCTGATGCACAACACTGATGGACTGACAGATACACAACGCTGATAGATGCACAACACTGATGGACTGACAGATACACAACACTGGCTGATGCACAACACTGACGGACTGACAGATGGATGGATGGGTACACAACCCTGATTGATACACAACAGTGATGGATATACAACAATTACAGATACACGACAATGATGGATACACATTGCAGATGGATACACAACTCTGATGAATACACAACACTGATGGATACACAACACTGATGGTTACACAAGACTGACGGATACCCAATGCTAACTGATGCAACAATGATGGATCCTGAACACTGATGGATACACAACAATGTACTTGTGTATTATTTAATTATTTTTTTAAATAATGTACAGTAATTTAAAACTAAATTCAATTTGACATTTAATTACCTAAATTATAAACGCACTTGATAATTATATGATTAATGCACAAAAATCTCAATTTGTTATACAATTTTTGTTTTATTTTCCTTTTATTTTTCATTTTTTCTGTTTCTTTTTGCCTTTTACCTTTAAATTAAAAAAATTCTTTGTATCAATTTCGTTCATTAATTGCCATTTTCATTTACTGATTTGTGAGATAACCATTTCTTTTTGCAATGAATTATTATTTTTATTCAATTTCTTTTATTATATGTATGATTTATAGAATATTATAAAAGCAGTGCAGCTGGATTTGGATTAAAAGTCCCTGTACATGACTGCATTTGCTGTTAACTTCCACTAGATGGCGTGATCAGACCTTCGTGAGAATTTCCCCACATCAGTAATATTTTTATTCTGTCTTCCCTGCACATTTCAGTGTGTTTTCTTCTTTACACACTCAGATGAAGCTCATGAAGAGTGTGTTGATGAGCTGATGAGGTGAATGAGGGACTGAAGGAGAACGATGAGGAAACATCGTGTGTGTTCAGTAAAGAAGCAGCACTGATTAAATCAGACCACGGCGCTTAACGACGAGCTGCTCGCACTTTACACGCCTCTTTCTCTTCACGTGTCTTGTGTACTTACTAACTTTAGTTGCCACTACAGTGATGTTGTGTTTTGGTGTCGTTTCTCTGTCCAGAGCTTCTCGGGATGATATCGTGCCTTCGTCAGGATCGATGTCGAAGTGATTCTCTGAGTCTGCGCTCCACTCGATGGAGTACCTACACAGCCGAAAGATGAAAACAAAGACGTGAAATTAAACAAAACATTTAGAAAAATATGTGTAATGTTTGGAAACGGGGTATGGCCCAGTATGGCCATGATAAGGAAGTGTAAAATTGTTACTTGTATAGACAATGACACCAACATCATTCCCTGGAAGTATTTTTGAATTTCAGTAGTGAGCTATACTATATAAAAAGTTTACACACCCCTGTCAAAATTGCAGATAGAAATGATAAATCATGTAAAAACAAATTCAAGTAAAAAAAAAAAAAACAAATAGAAATGAAAATATAAAAAAAATGTACAATAACCTGTTATGGTGCGTAAGTATACACACCCTGTAACTAATACTTTGTTAAAGCACCTTGTGCGTGTAACTCAGCACTCAGTGTTTTTGGGTAAGTGTCTACCAACTCAGCACATTTTCATTTGGTAATTTTATTCCTCTCTTCCTTGCAAATATGCTCCAGATCTATAAATTTGTGAAAGGATCTCCTGCGCACAGGCCTCTTCAAGTCATTCCACAGGTTTTCTGTAGGATTTAGACATAAAATCCTATAGAAAACTAGGATATAGGACTTTTTTAAAACATTGATCTTCTTCTTCTGAAGCTGTTCCTTTCTTGACTTGGAGTCGTGCTTTGGGTCGTTATCGTGCTGAAATATTAAAAATTTTCTTCATCTGCAGCTGTCTAACAGAGGCCTGCAGGTTTTATGTCAAAATACGTTGGTATTTGGAGCTATCCATGATTCCTTCTATCTTGACTACAGCGCCAGTCCCAGCTGAAGAGAAGCAGACCGCTAGCATGATGCTGCCACCACCATGCTTCACCGCGTTCTAAAACATATCTTTTAGAATTGTGTGCAAAAATCTCTACTTCAACACATTTTGCCACATGATTTGGGTAAATTGTTTGTATGTTTTGGTAAATTTATTCATAATGTTTGTGAGAAAGGGCTTCCGTTTAGCCACCCTGCCCCATAGCCCATGAATATGTGAAGAATATGAGACTTTGTTGTCACATGGAGGGAGTGAGCATTAAGCACTGTACACAGAATAGCATTACACTGCTGTGTCATATACTAACCGCTGGTGTGTTATTGTGTGTTATTGTGTGTTAATGAATTCCATTGTCTCACAGGAACACAGGCTAATGTGCAGTAGTGAAATATTAAAAACAGAGCACAAGCACCCAGCGTGTACTGAATCACTGCTGTCTTCTTTGTGTCCTCTTTATGAAATATTCATCCAGAAAAACATACTGTTTATAACAATGTCATGCTCGTAAGATCAACAGCGCCTCATGTTCACCTGAGAAAAAAAATGCCAGGCTGAGACGCTCGAGAAGTGTTGCATTCTGGGTGTAATGTTCTTTAATCATGTGAGTTATTATCATATGTGACTTACGCCATGATTAGGAAAGGCTGCTTCAAAATGATAAAAAAAAAAAAAGTGTGTGTGTGTGTGTGTGTGTGTGATGACCTGATGGGACTGTGCCCCATGTCGGGGTCGTGGGCATTCACCGCTCCGATGGCGTTCCCTGCAGCTCCCTCTCGTGTCTCCATGCTGTACTCTGAGCTGCTGAAGAGCGGAGCTTCCTCCACGTCCATCACGCTGAGCTTCACCACGGCCGAGTCGCTGTGTGAGCCGCCCTGCAGGAAACGATCGTCCATGTGTGGGTCCGACGCCGATACTTTAAAACTGTACGTCTTCCTGCTTTCATAATCCAGAGGCTAGAGGGACACGGCGGAAAGTGTAAAAACACAGGGTTAAACTGTGAAAAGTTGCAAAAAGCATCTAAAAAAGTGTAAATAAGGTGTAAAAAGGTGTAAAAAAAAAAGAAGTCATAAGTAAATAAAGTATAAATAATGAAGAACATAATGAAGAGTAAAAAAAAGTGTAAAAGATAAAATAAAAATAAAAAGATATTTTGGATGGAAGTACTGACATCAATACTGTACCTTATATTAAAAAAATAATAAAATATTCATAAAGCTGAAATTGTGAAAAAAATGATACCAAACATTTGAGTTAAAAATATTTTTAAGGTGGTTTAATACAGAAAAATCTATAGCAAAATTTTTTAGACTTTAAAGGGTTAATATACATACAAATGTTTACTCATTATATTAACAACTATCTAAAATTTATTGTTATTTTTTAAAGTTTATTACATAACAAATTTTTATCCGTTTATAGTTACATTTAATGCTGTGGAATGTCCATGAACAAGTTAGTTCCTGTTCTCACTTATGTTATAGCAGCTATAAAGTTCCCTCACCAGCCTCTCTTTTTTCTCTCTCTTGAAGTAAATAAGAAAAAAATACGCACCTTATCTACTAAAGCACGCTGAAGTTCTTTATACTATGAAGAGTTACGCTGAATGATGTCATGATTAAAGCTACATGCATAAACCCCGCCCCTAATCCTGACCTAAGCCTTTCTTAAGTTTCCGTACGATTGGTTTCATGGCGTCGTGTCTGACAGGAAACAGTTGTGAGACATCAGAGAGACCGAACGCAGCGTCAGTGTTTCACATCTCTCTGGCTCTGCTTGTTGTACGTGTCAGATCCTGTCATATCCGCATATAAAAGCGCAGCGTTTTCTCTCGTCTCTGTGCCGTGTGGCATCAGGGCATCTCTTCCTCCGCTTTCCGGTCTCCACTTCCTCTCTTATCTTGGCAGGAGCTTTCTGTTCCTGAAGCTCACACCGTTGCATCATGACATGAACGAACCGAGCTGCGTTTCAAATTCCAGTCATGTTGTCAGAAGCTGCATCAGACTCTCCACACTTCCTACATTCCACTTATAGGCTGCGTATCGGTCACACTGCGCTGTGAGCGCCACTACTTTACCCAGATGATGCTTATTGTTTATTACACCACAGCACTGCTGAATTCTGCATTCTGATTGGTCAGAAGGTGTTGATTCATTTTACTCACAGTAGTGCAGCTGCAACTCACAACTCATATATTAATGCACTCGTTATCGTTTCTATAGTAACAGCTCTTTCACAGGGATGTGTATGGCAGACACTCCACGTAAACGGATTAAAAAAGTGTGTGTAGGGACATGTATGGAAGGAGTCTCCAGTGTCAGCGCTTCGTAACAGTCACGGATAAAGCTGTAACTTTCAGTTTTGCAAAATTTTCAGGACAGAGGAGTGCACATTCTGCATTTTCTTGATTTTTCTGCGTTTCAAGAACATTAAATGTAACTATAAACAGATCAAAAGTATGATATTTTGTTCTTTAACAAATAAAATTGCTTCAAGGATGGCAAATCGCTGTGGTGTAAGAGGAATAAACACTTCAGGATGTACAGAGTGGTAACAGGAATTCTTCATCACACCACACCGTCGTTGATTATTTTCCTGTAACAGAATGTCCCGGAGTGTTGCACAAAAGAAAGAGTGAGTTTTATTTCATTACTTCTTCTCTTGGTGGCCAACTTCACAGAAGTGAGCTCCAGAGCGTTCCTAATGTTCTCTGCAAAACTATATTTCACTTATTTTATAAAGATATAATCCGAGCAGTCGATGGCTTTCTCAGCAGGTTTGTGGAAATCCTCACCACTCTTCCCATCCAAGCTGTGACTGATCCTCAGGAATAAAGTGACCAGAAGCTTGTGAGAAGGTTCCACTAGAGAACCAGGGAACCCTGAACCTTTCTCAGCCTTTATTAAATATAAAACGTGTGAGTAGGCTGCTTCAATTAGCTCTGATTGGGGTCAATTGTTTATTCATGATGTGTTGTGTAAGAGCTTACTTGTGGGATTTGCGTCCTTTTCAAGTGCTATAAACACACTGCAGTAAAATCCGATCCGTATTTCAGCTGAAGTGCTTCTGAAGGCATATTAGATCAATCACACGTGGACAGCTGCGTGAGGGATTTCATATAGCGGTGACGGGTTACGGCTCGTTGATTAAAGCTCACACATGGCAGGGGGTCCATTTTTTTTGTCCATTTGTCTTTGGTAGAAGGAATATCTAAGAGAATATTTACCGTGAGGAAAATATTCACCTTCAGAGAGGAATAAGTAAACACACCTTTTTTTTATCTACGTTTAGTAATGCATTAAAAACAACACATTATCTGCTAACAGTTTACTTTATGGGTTTTTCATTCCAAAAAAAGCGTAGCATAAATGTTTTATAAACCAATAATCGAGAATTTAAGAAAGGCCTATGACAAAATGTGTGAGATAGGTAGCATAATTTTGTATTTACAAAGTAATTAACTTTTAAATTGTTTTTATTCACAGTACATTTATTAAGCTTTAAGATGTCATCTATGAAATCTCTGTTTCTTATTCATTAGCTGACTTTCAGGCTCCTTAAATAAACTTGTAAATATAAACTTCACATCGTAAAAGTGTTATAAACACAAAATTAATTAGTGACTGCATGGAAATCATTAGTTTCACTATTTCTGATATTTGGGTTTCTTAAATAAGTGGAGAATTTGGACACTGGAATGTGGTTTTGTAAGTAAGGAGTAAAACACTCCATGTCACGCTGTTAAAGGAAAATTATCAACGACAAGGTGGTGTGATGAAGCGGCGTTACTGTAACCACCCCAAAGCTGATTCTTTTCCTCTAACAGCATGTCACAATATGCTTTAGTCCTCTTATACCACAGCCACTGCCAGCTATTACAATTTTTGTTTATTAAAAAAATGACACGGCATACTTTTTATCCATTTATAGTTGCCTAGTTAGTTCCGTTACTTATGTTATAGCAGCTATAAACAGCTTGTTGAGAGAGGAACTGGAAAACGCCAAGCCATCTTCCTCAGCACTTAGTAGGGGGCGTGGCTTAAAGTTTGAAGTTGAAGTCGCGTGCTAGAATTAATAGCTATATTTTATAAAAGCTGTTCTTGTACAAATCACTATTTTCACTATTCATGGTGTAAAACTGAAGTTTAGAACTCGAACACGTCTCAGCGGGTTGAAAGAACTGTTTCTTTCTTTCTTTCTTTCACATATCCCAGACACAGATCTCATTCTTGTTCAAGACACATTGTTCTTGTTCTGGCACCCTGTCAAAATAAAAATGCAGAGAGAAAAAGCGTGATGTGCACGTGTCAGGTTGTGTCACGTCAGCCTTTGCCGCTGACTGCTGAAGTATCTGTTGTGTAGTAAAGTGCACATTTTCAGACACAAATAAAAATGATGTGCGCTTTTCTTGGAAAAACGTGAAGCCTTCGAATCACAGTGTATACATTTTAGGAAAGTAATCAGTGGAGAATCAGGTGCTACAAGAGAACAGTGATGCGTGACTCACATGTGATTATACGGCTCATGAAAAACACCCACACACACTTTCTTCTAAATCCGATGCACTTTCCCACCAAGTGCCGAAGCGCTGAATGTCATTAAAATGCATATGAAGGTAATGTCGGATGAAAGAAAGCCTTTTTTCACTTCAAGAAGATGAAACAAACATAAATATATTTTAGAACTTTTCTACCTATGAATAAATCACAGAGGAGATAATCTCACTGAATAATCTCGCTATTCAGAAGTTACGTAAGAGTTACACACGAGGGGCGGAGTTTCTAACCTTGTACTTTGACCTTGCCTTATTTCTTGCACCACTGTCTTCCGAGTTTGATGTAATCACAATATGTCAAGCTAAAATGTACATTCTTGGCTATAAATACACTCAGAAATATGATGGAATGCATTTCGAGAGTAATATTAAATACATAAATATGACAGTTAATTAGATGCATATTAATAAGAGACATTACTTCTCTCGAGGCCTGAGTTTTTTACTGATAGAATTTTGAATGAACTTAATGTGGGCTGTATGTCTAGCAGATGAGCGCTCAGTCCGCTTATCCTTCAAACCATGTGCACTTTTTATTCACAGGAGAGAGCACATTAATAATGTGCCCACATTCTGTGCACACATTGATTTACAATGACCTTAATTTAGCATCTCATAGCTAATATTCATTAACTATCAGAGTGCAATATAAAAAAATAAAAGGAAAAATAATAGGATGTGCTGCATCAAGTGCTATTTTATACGATGATGAATAATGATGGTAGACTTACGCACGTGCATAACCCGACTCTGAATACACGTAACTTTCCCGGTGTGAACAGGCCTTTTGGACAAGCCCTCAGTACAGTTTGTCTTTTCTCCTCTACACCTGTGTACTCTAATGATTTATACTCACGCTATCCAGAATGCAATAGGTTCCCTTTTGAGTTCTTCTCAAGGTTTCATCCTCGTGTTGTTTCAGTGAGTTTTTTTCCTTATCGCTGTCACCTCTGGCTTGTTATTAATTAGCAATCTGAATCTACGTTTGAATTTCTGTAAAGCTGCTTTCAGCAAAAAAAGCTTCCTGTTTTCACTGGGAATCAGATGTAAATCTACAGACTTGATTTGTTATTTAATGCTGCTGAAACATCGCCAGGCTTTAATTAATTCTTTGCATTAATTACCATTTAGTCATGAATCCATAATTTGGCTATATTACTCACAGAAGCTCATTTAGGTTTGTGTGCTCATCTCTCTCTCTCTCTCTCTCTCTTTTTTTTTTGCAGCGAGTATGTTAAGCGATTGGGTTTGGAAATGAAGGAGCTCTAATGAGGCAGAAAATTAAAAAAGGTGCAAATCATAATAAACTCAGGTGTCAGCAAGAAAAAAAATGTTTCAACAGCGAGCGTTACATACTTAGAGAAAAGCATTAGAATGACATGTTATTCAGTAATCAAAGCAGGGTACTCATTTGATTAATGTCAGCAGTAACACTTTATAGCTGCAGTACATTAAGCTTTCATAATACATTAATAAGATAAATGACATAACTCAATCCTCGATACTGAAGGATCTGTGTAGGTGTATCAGATCTGTGAGCTTTCATGTAATATATCATTTTGTCTTTATGTGAAAGTGTGAAAGAGAGCTAATCGCTGTCCATGCACAAGTATCCACCATTTTTCTCTCTCCAACGTCCTCTTATAGCTGCAACCTGATTCCCTAAAGCAAGGAGACACCCCAGAATGCACTGCTTCAGCATTTCCCCAAGGTGCCCATGCAAAAAAAAAAAAACAAAAAACAGAAAAAAAAACCAGGAAGGACGGCGGCAGGAACGTGGTTCTGTCATTGACCCTGTTCTCAGTTCTCTGCCCCACGGTGAGGATTTCTCATTCTCATATTCATTTTCCTGCCTTGTTTTTTTTTGGGTCAGCAGATATGGTTCTGCAGAGTCAGGAATGGGTGACTTTGTTCTCCAGATGCTCTGGAGTTTGAGTGCAGCTTGGGGAATACAAGTGAAAAAAAAAATTAATCAGAAAAAGGCAGGTAGGAACAGAAACAAAGGATGATATGATCCATAGAACAGATGAATTTTGTGACCTGGAATTGTAGTAATAATAATTATTATTATAATATATACAGTTATTTTAGCATAATTGTGTAACTGCTTCTCAACTTTTACTTATAAACTTTTCAACACTTATGCTAACTATGCCGAGCTCCTCCGCACTGCAGATATGTGAGATCTTTATATCTGGAGTGAGAGCCTGCGAGTCTCAAACAGTCATCACGGAGTCACAGAACCCCACTGAGCTAAACCGCAGTAATGATGGAGCGATCCATCTCTCTGGAGAACGAGTGCACTCCAGCCTCGTCCTCGAGCTTTTACCGAAGCACTTACACACGTATGCGCCAGGCGACGTGAGTGGGCTCCGTTAAATGATGTGCGGGGGATTTCTACTTGTCACATCGCATCAAGAGGTAGTAGAGCTGATCGCCGAGCACCAATTTATTTATTCATGGTTTCTGAAGTCCAGAAAGATGGACCACTTCTTTATCCTTTTGCCAAAACTACACACTGTGTCATTTTCAAGAGACGTTGCTTTTGTGTCGGTGCATTTTTGTACGTTTGGGTGTCAGCTTGTCCTGGGGAAAGTTGTTACCACCAGTAAGGAGATGATGGATCTGATTTTTGATTGGAGTGGGCAGCGTGTAGAAAATAACAGTTTTACGGCTGGTAATGCATTATTCACCGAGTATGGGGAGGATGGTGGGCTGTAATAAAGGCGCTCACCCTCGGGGCGAAAAAAAGACGTGCGTAAAATATGTTGGAGTAAAGAAGCACAATGCGCCGTTAGTGCTAAGTTATATTTTACACACGTGCGTTTTTTAATTACGCAATATAATCAGCAACAAGCTTGTCAGCTACGTAAACACAACTTTAAGCTTTGATAAGCTAATGATTATATTTTGAAATTGCATAATAAAATAGAAAATAAACTACTGTGTTATGAAAGAAAGTAGTAGAATTTCCTACCTCTAACATTGCTAACCCTAATCTTTACACATTTATTCACTTCTCTTACTTATAAAAAAAAAAATCGTAAGACCGAAATTTGTTGTTTACATTGTGTACCTTGTATTACACTTTAGCACTTCAGGCTTTCTTACAAGCTGAAATGCTAGCCAACAAGCAGACACCAGCTAATGGACACCAGTTAGCATCTTTTCTTGTCTAACACTGTCATCCATTAGCATGCATTAGCTGCCTGCAAGTGGCATTAAAGTGTCTGTTTTTACCCTATAACCGTCTGTTCAGCCATCTGTTGATGTCATTTTTCTTCTTTTAAATTATTTCTAGGCAATCTAATGTATTTTTTCACACCAATAAGTAAACAAATATTTATTTATTTATTTATTTCATTATTTATTTATGTGCTTTATACATTTTCGATTACAAATTTCTTTTTTTTTTTTTTTAATTTTCATTAATTTTAATTATCGTATGATCTTATATTTAAACATCTACATTTAAACAATTGTTTCGTAAAATAAACTAAAATAAAATAAAACTAAAATTTGGTTTGATGTCATTATTGCCATAAAGAGCAAAAAAAAAAAAAAAAATCTAATTAATTTTAATTCATTTGTTTCCTGGATGTGACAAAAATGAAAAAAATAAAATAAATAATAAAAATGTAAGGTTATTTTTTTAACCTTTTTGAGCACAACAATGCCCTCCTGCGTGTGTCCGTCGGTGTAGATGTCGAACATGGAGCTGCTGTCTCCTGGCACGATTCTGTACTCCACCCTGGCGTTCGTCCCCACATCCAGATCGTGAGCTTTAATTTTCCCCACCGCGGAACCCACCGGCTCCGATTCAGGAACTCGCAGGTGAAAGACACCTGTTACAAAGAGCCAAAAGCATGGTGTGATTTAGAGGAAGAGAACAAATCAGCAACAAACCTGTCACTCAGGATAAGGCCTAAAAAGGATCGCAGCGAGAGTCGGAGTCTGGAGGTAGTTAGTGCTCATTATCCACTAATCACTTCAGCAGCTCTGGCAGAGCGTACAGGCGTTGCAATCACATTTGCAAATCCGACAAAGATGTTTGTATTTGTGTCAGTGAGACCCCCAGCTGGCTTAATCATGGACAATCATGGATCTAATGCCCCGAAACGTGCCAGGTCGCACTTTACGGAAGATCCTCGTTGTACACAAAGACTTTTCTTGTTAATTACAGCATTCAAGGGTTCAGATAATTGTTCACGGCTGCTTTCGATCAGTCAGCTCTCATTCCTGCTGTTCATACACAAAGCACCTTTTTGGGATTCTTAGATAATGCTGAATTTAAAAATGTTGAAAGATCCCCAGCGGGATCACCATTGGAATTGGAATTCACTGGGAATGCCACGTAATCTCATGGAGTTTCACTGACTCCTCTATCAGGAGCTGTGGTGATTTATGGGAAATAATGGGATATATAAGGGAAATTAATGGTACCTCCATGTAGCCAGCCAGGGAAAACCAAAATGACCTCGGGACTCTTGAAGAGTCTTAATAACACATAACACTCACATTAAAAGCCATAGAGTTAGGACGCCATGCATGAAATTCCCTTAACACATAAATTAAAGCCTGATCATATATAGTCCTTGAGACTCGCACTGAACATTCTGAATTAAACAGTATAAATTAATTAATGAGTAACATAAAAGTCCTTAGAAATTAAAATATATTCCTCCGGATAGCAGAACACCGTAGACATCAGACCACATTCCAATAGATAACCCATAAAATTCAAGATAAATCAGACCACATTGCAATATTCCGACAGCTATCTCATGCAATTCAGTAAAAATGACAGAGAAATCAGACTATACAATATTCCATAGAATTCCAGTAAGAACTGTATCGAAATCTCACAATAGTCCAGTATTCCAGTGGATAACCCATTAAAGTCCAGTAAGAACCCCAGAGAAACCCGGTAAAAAAAACCCCAGGAATCATACTGCAGTATTTCAATGAATAACCCATAAAGTTCCATTAAGATTCCCATAGAAATCAGGCCATACTCCAGTATTCCAGCAGATATCCCTCAAATAGGCTTATCCTATTACAAACTAGAAAAATTCAACAGGAACACCATAGAAATCAGGCCATATTCCAGTGGATAATCCCATAAATATCCCTTTCGAGTGTGAGATACCAGTGATACTCCCAGAGCACACCAACGGAACACTTATTGGAAATTTCTAAAGCAATCCCTATGGAAATTTTCCATAAAGGTAAAGTGGCATGGACGAGAAACTTTTCCTCCCATTTTTATTTATTAAGTTTTTTTTAATTAATTTTATTTATTAAGTGTTTTCTAAAGCCAAAAACACACTGCTGATAAAAGCTTTTAAATGGCATTAAGGCAAGTCTACAGGTGAACCGGGTCATTTTTAAAACAACAGATATCACAATTAATCAGCAGTTCCTCTTCACATTATTATTTTATTGCATTTAAAAAACATTTATTTATACAAATAAGGCTCAATCTAAATAAATACGTGTAACATTGCATACTTAATACAATCAAAAATCTAGTCTTTGGATGAAGTGAGAATGAAAATATTGTTTGTTTGATATTTCATCGTTTTATTGTTTAATCAAGAAAAAAACAGAGTCTTATAAAATAGTTTTTGCCACTTTTTTGTATAAAATAAATATAAATACAACAATAATATCCTTTTGATCAGATGTAGGAATGAAGATATAAAATCTAAAATTTTCAGAAACTGATATATTTGGATAAATATAGAAGAAAATAGATTTTAATAAATTTTGAGAAAAACAAAACAAGACGTGATTTCATGTGTTTGCACTCAGTGTGGTTTATAAGATTTATGAATTGATGCGTATATATTATAACGACACATACGTTAATTGACATTTAGCTTAAAGTTTTTTAAGGATATATGACATAACATGATTGTGAAGTGGGCGGAGCTAAAGCGTCAAAATTTCAGTTAATGCAGTGGAAGTGAGTGGACAAAAAACAAGTGAAAGACACGTATATCTAGCTTGGATAACATGACAGAGTAAGAGAAGACATATTAAAGATCCAAACCAAAATCATCATTTTTACCTGTAGCGTGTTGCGTTAAGTGTTTCAGGAGGCTGTGTACATGTCGTGACGTACTTTTAGCAAACCTTGGTGGATTATCGTTGACGTCAGTGAGGGTGATGTTGACGGTGGTGGTTCCAGCCAGACCCCCCAGCTGTCCTCCCATATCTTTGGCCTGGATCACGACCTGGTACGACTCTTTGATCTCCCGGTCCATGTTTGGTAATGCAATCCTTATCACACCTGAGCACAAGAGGGGATGATAGAAAGCAGGTAGAGTCGGTTAGTCAGGCTACAGTTTACTCAAATTCAATTTTCCTTTGATGGCTGAGCAGAGATGGAGAGATACGGGTTTTTAATAGCTATTCATTAATCAATGTCCCTAAGAGCTGCGACGTAAAAGGTGAGCGGTTGACATTCTGCTAAAGGCTAATCAACTGTAATAGTTTCTGTCTCACAGGGAACACCTTTTGATCAGAAAAATGCAGCTTGACAAAATGCCAAACTGAACTGTAGGAAAAAAAAGAGAAATGTTTATTTCTGGACTTGGAGGTTGGAAGATTATCAGAAACTTCATGCAGGCTTTTCATCTCACATCCAGACATATTAACCTCAAGCAGCCAAACACTATAATTACATTTCGTAATGATAGACAGCCGCAGATACAGCCTTGTTTGCAGGATGTAATGAAGTAGATTGATGCGTACCGGTTTTGGGGTCTACAGAGAAGTACGGCTGCCCGTGTAGGACACTGTACACTATCTGGGCGCTGTTTCCGTAAGTGGGATCGTCTGCATCCGTGGCCGTGACTCGCGTCACATACGTGCCTGTACAAACACACATGCAAATACTCATTAGGAATCATTTACAAGTTAATATGTTGTGTATTTCTTTAACATCTGCATAGTCAGCACTGATAAACAATTTGCGATAGATGCAATGTGGTGCAAAATCTTCTCCAGATTGCAAACAAAGCTGCAGCATACAAACTGATTTTAAAGAAAAAAAAAGTTTTTGTTTCATGTCTTTGTTTGTGTTTCATTCCCCAAATTCATATATATGAAATAAAAATAAAATTGTTCATGAGAAATATTGGTGATACTTTAATTAAAGTTTGGTGACATACTATGTACAGTATATATGCCAGTAATGCTGTATATACATTACTAATTAAAGATTGCTTAGAAATCCAATCTTTCTTAATATATTAATAATAGTAATTGCAAAATAAAGTTACTGACATATTAAAAAACATTAAATATGTAATTAAATTTCCATTAAATAAGGAAACTTGTATAGCATTTTTAAGTTTTATTATGTTTTATTTTCATTAAGTATTAATTAAGTATTAACTTTATTATAAAAGTTTTTAACCTGACACAATACATTACATATAACTGTAAACTTTAATTAATGATTTATTAATTTAATGAATATTAAATGAAGTAGATTGAGTAAAGTGTGCATTGAATGATTATAAACTGTTTATTTACCAAATCTTAAATGAAACTGCACCAGACAGGGCTGGTAGCTACTATGAATTATTTGGTAGTTCAGTAAATCTTCAATTATTCAATACCTGCAAACAGCTCCTGGAAGTTTAAGGGGTTTAAACTTAAACTAATTAAATTTAATTCTGAATGTTACTTATTGTTTAAATTAAATAAATAAATAAAATATTTTATTTAATAGTTAATAGTCTAAAGTCAACTCTTTTCAGCATCCTCTTGATTGACTATCATGAAGCATGTTCAAAATTCGGTTGAAAGGCTATTATCAGCCTAAATCAGGAGAAATTTAATAAAAATAAATGGTAAAAAAGTCATATGAAAACTGGATTTGTTTTCCATATGGGGGTGTGTAATGTAATTATAGCAGAGTATCTCTGGGATTTTAGTCCAAATCCTTCATTTCACTATTTTTTATGGATAGTGCTTTCCTGCATCTGGAAAGATTTCTCTGTATTTCACCTTCTCTAAAATGAGCAGTGGAAATAAAATGAGCTGCAGGTAATATATATCCCGTCTGAATCGACATTTTGGTAAATATTTCATTATATTCTTTCGGAAAAGAGGTTTTGAGCTTTTTTCTTCAGTATGAAGAGACTCCAGAAAGGGTTTAAAATGCAAAGCAAGAAAATATATAGACAGTGTTTAAAAGGAAAACTGTCTTTGGGCAAGTTATTGAGTTCCAAGGACAGATACAGCTAACAGACATGTTACAGTCACATGACCTACTAATGATCAGCCACACCCCCTACAACACATATCACATAAAAAATACCAAAACAATCAGTTTGTATTTATATGTATCGATATGTAGTACACATAAAACTTCAGTGTACACTGTAAAGTCCCATTTGTGATTTATAAACTACAGGAATGCTTATCTCAGGCGAATCGATCATAATTGCTACAGACCTCCTCCGGGAGGAAGACAAGAAGTCCTGAAGTGTTATTCCACCCGAACAGTATTTCAAACCATATTTCAATAAATGCAACTGCAATGAAACTCCTCACATCGTTTAACTGTGTGCTTCCAAACACAGCAATTTCCCAGTTTAAGACTTATTTAGCAGTATTTCAGCAGATTGTTTTGCCAATTGGGAATGTGTAGACATATTCCGTGATATATTGTTAATATAAACTGCTGAGTTTTGAAGACTGTACAGTGAAGGATTTTCATTGCAATTCTGTTTACAAAAATCTAGGCTTGTGTCATTTATACTGTTATTAGTTTTATGGCAAATGTAACCATATTTCACAGTGTAAGAAAATGAAAAGAATATTGTGATATAACCATCAACAGATTATCTGTATTCTGTAACATGGACATAAACATAATGTATTTTAACATGACTGTATTTTTAAGTGTTTAAAAAAAAAGGTAAAATATCTTGCTTGGGAACAACAGATTTTGCAAGTGAAATTTCCTGTAGTTTAGATCTTAGGGAATATTTTCAGCTGAAAATAAGACACACTGAAAAGCATTTATGACCATAATTTTGTCTTTGAATGCTTAAAAATGCCATTCTTTACTGAATTAAACCATTTATGAATTACATCCTAAGATGGATTGCTTGATGAGAATCAGACATATTATAAAACCAAACAGAATTTCAGCTTACAGAATAATAATGTTCTGTACAAGATGTCTTTAGAAAGTTACAAATGTAAATGAAGTTAAAAAAAACCTTTCTAATAGTCTCAAAATGTTGATAATGTGAATTTGAAGTAAGCTTTGTTGAGCTGTAAAAGTAGATTATTGTACTTTAGAGTTTTGCTAGCTGGAATGTCAAAGTGTTGATGCCCCTGTTCTCGAAACATCTCTTCACCCTGATAAAACCTTATAATACTAAACTCACAAATCGCTACCAAAATACATTTAAGTGAGCGTACGACCAGTAAGACATGGAGCCCGGTTGCCAGAGGAGTGCTCACAGGGGAAATGAGGAAGTGGGTCAATAACGAAGCTCCAGGTCAATTCTCTGCAAAAGAGTGACACAAGCAGCTGCCGCAGAGCGGTCAATGAGAGGACGTCTTTAAGAATCAGCCCACTCATTAATGATTTAAAAAATATATCGCATTATGGATTGTTGGTTAAAAAATACAGTATATTGTCATATTTTTAATCACTATATGTCTATTTTCTCTATTTTATTTTATCTATACATTGCAAACCTTTGCTAGCTAGTATTACACTAACTATCATGTAAATCACATCTATTAGCCAGGTTTGATAGCAAACTAGCTAACATTATAGGCCAGGTTTATAACTTTAATGTTAGCTTTCACACCCCTATCATGTGATAGAAGGATGCTGAGGTACTAGCAAAAACTAAATTATTAGCCTCTGCCTTAAATTTAATATTTTCCATTATATCGAGACAACAAAATAGAAAAGGAAAATAGAAAGAAGCAAATAGCTATATCTTGTCTTAAAAACTCAAATATTTGGGTTCTGTAGAGACTAGAATATAAATTAAATGCTTATAGACAGTGTCTGCTTTTAAGATTAAAGCCTGATGGACTATATGTGAGACCTTTCTTCTGAAATAAGCCATGGTGTAATGAACATGTGGAGGAGAGAAGATAGTGACCAAATCCTATCACTTTACAAAGTTGTCTTGGGGCAGAAATTCTGAAGAAATACATTTTTTTTGTGCATCAAGTACAGATGTGCAAGGAGATTCTGGGACATGGTATTTAAAGGAATATAAATAGTACATCTTTGCAAATAATTGAGTCTAGTCTTAAATAGAGTCTCAAAGGAAAGCAATTAATCTATAGCAGGATTTTACACACTGTGTGTAGGAGGAACAGGACCTTGGCCTTCAAAATATCCGTGCTCTAGTGAGAAAATTAAAATATTAGTCGAAAGAGTAGTACATTCAGTACACGGTTGCTAGCACCCCGAAGGAATAAACCATTAAAGTATTTTATATGAGATTCTCTGACACTGCTTATGTGTAGGAGGAACAGGACTGAGAGCAATTTCCAAACTATGACTCATTGGTCTGATTTTGACTATAGGGCAATGCATGAAATACTTAATCTCTTTTTTTTTGTGTTCCTTTTCTTTCTTTCCCTTTTTCTTGGCTTTAACAGTCCAAAAAATATAACTTTATATACTGCTAACAAAGTCCTTATTGTCCTCCGAAATGGGATAATAAAATAAATTTAAAAAACGAAAAGACTTTTTTTGTGTGAATAAATAAAACACAGTTGAAACATGACCTGTTTAAAGATTGCAGCTACGGTGTTCAGGATGTGAACCTTGTTATTGTTGTTTACCTTTATTGCTGAAAAGCAATTCTCTCAGTAAGTTTTGCCTTTTGGGAAAAGAAATAGCGTTAAATTTAATGTAACCGAGATGAAATGTTCACAAAATGGATTCCGCAACAAAGTCTTGATATGGGAAATTTTTTATGCATTTTAAGGGGGCAAATTTGCCAGGTTGTGATTTACATAGATGTGAAGAAGCTCAGCTTACCTACAGGTGACATCTCAGGGACACTAGCCACATACGGACCCTCCAGGAACTTTGGTTCATTGTCGTTGATGTCCTGGACCTTGATGATGAATGTGGACTCGGGTTCGAGGGCTCGTCCTGTGAACACATCCACAGCCTGCGCCCTGAGCGTGTAGTATGGCTTCTCCTCGCGGTCCAGACTCCTCAAGGCATGGATGTCTCCCGTGCTCGGCTCGATGGTGAAAATGGATCCGACTCCTTCTCCAGACAGCGTGTACTTCACCAAGTTATCGCCTCGATCCAGGTCACTGTGTAGCTGCAAGGTTCATCATAATGAGACACTTCAGCGGAAATCACATTACGCCGATGGGGAGAAGTAGGACAAAAAAGTGCTCACAGCTAAGAGTAAGCAGATTCATGAGCTGGCCAAGGCTCATCAAGCACAAGGATCATCATATGATTCTGTCCTCGACTATCATTTAAACTGTTGAGATGATGTTAAAGGATCAAGTCAGTGACTTTTAATTCAGGACACTCTTGTAATATTTGGTAAAGCTCTCACAATAAAATATCTCCACTGTCTCTGAAAACTCAGGCTTTGTAAATGGAGGGGAAAAAAAACCATACACCCACACCCAATCAATCAGGAGGAAGTGCCTCCACGAACTTGTCAGTCATGTTGCCTTTCACTTTAGAAAGTTCAGGTTCTTCTGCTAGAATTACTGCATTGTATGGAATACTGACAGTACACATAGCCTTTGTATAGAATACCAAATCATTCATTCCTTCATTCATCTTCGGTAACGGCTTTATCCTGGTCAGGGTCGTGGTGGATCCAGAACCTATCCTGGGATTACTGGGTGTGAGGCAAGAATACATGCTGGATGCAATGCTAGTCCATCACAGATCACCACACACACACATTCACCCATTAATACGTATCTAGGGACAACCTAGAGTAGTCAATCCACTCACCGGAATGCTTTTTTAGAGGTGGAAAGAAACCAGAGAGCCCTTACAAAACCCATGGGACATGTGAAACTCAGGATCAAACCAGAGACCCTGGAGCTGTGAAGTGGCAACACTACCCACTGTGCCACTTTTAATTCAGAACACTTTTGTCATATTAGACATAGTCCTTATAATAAAATGCCCCCAGACTCTGTAGACTGAAATAAAAAATGCATACAATGTGGACAACAATGTCCAACCAATCAGGAAGAAGTTCCTCTATTGATTTGTCAGTCATGTTTAGTTTCAGTTCAGAAGGTTTAGACTCCTGTGTTTGCATTACAGCTTTGTACGGAAAAATGATGGTATACATTGTACTTGTGTAGACTACCAAATTGTTGATTCTAACATTCATCTTCAGTAAGTGCTCAAACAGTCATCGTCAGTAAGAGCCGGTCAGGGAGGATCCAGAGCCTATCCTGGGAGCTCTGGGTGTGAATATGCCCTAGATGGGACGCCAGTCCATTACAGGGCCCCACAGACACACACTTATTCACACCTAGGGGAAATTTAGCATAGGCAATGGACTGAGCTATTTCACACCGAAGAAAATGCATCTTACTATCTCTGCAGTGTGGGCATATTTCTTCTAGAGACAAAGCCTAAAAGATGCATCCACAGGCCCTTTTTCAACGTGTAAGCCATGTCAAATTAATGAAAATATCCCATTCAGTAAAGCATAAAGAACTACTGAATAAAGAATTCATTACTTAGCCCTCTGAGCTGGCTTTATGGTACAAGATAATCCTCGAGTCATAACAGTGGGATAAAACAGGCTCCATGTTCTGCTTTATTTATATGGTTAATCTTTTATAAAGGACATCATTAAGGTTTGGGTTATGAATTAACAGACCTCATTCAATCTCCGTCCACACTGCTGGGGATGTCAACTGCCTGTGTATCCTTGTCAGATGTTCTTAGGTTACACTGGCTTTACTCTCTTAATGATGGTAGCAAGATGAATTTTCATTTTAAAGGTCAGACAGAAAGAACAAATTGTCCCGCTGAGATAATCTATCCTCAGCGTAAAAGGCCGATTGCTCCTCATATGAAAGCAATTACTCACACTTTTTCATTTATACCCCGTAATCGAGGATCAACCTGTTTAACTCATGCTGAGGGTTATCCTGATTCAGCTAACCCTCCGCATGAGTGTTAGCTGATCACCTCATTTTTAAGCCTGATTTTTAGCCTGATTCAGCTGAGTCTGTCCTTGTTGACCCTCCTTTATGGATTTTTAGGGCAATTAGAATCGACAGTTCTAATTTCTCACATCTCAATCAGAGCAAGTTGAGGTGTATTGAATATTTGACTATGGATGCTGTCCTCTCTCAGGAAAAAGGTTAAATCTAGGATAGAGTTTCCCTAGCAGAATGGTTCCAAGTAGAAAGAGTAGCAAAAAACTTTTAATTGTCCAAAGACCCATGTGTGCTGTGAGTGCAGAAGTGTATATTGGTCAAAGACTCAAATCTGAATGAATCTCGTCAAGAGCCAATAAAAACTGATTGAAAATAAATACAGTAAGTGCATAAAGTGCAGTACACAGCTTTTAACATTTTTAAAAATATCTTTGTTTATCACGGCAATTTGCTGAGGATTACATTTTTTATTTATTAGAGAATGGACATATTGACATGTTGTGGAGTGTCTTTGAAACAAGTTAGTTCCCATTCTCACTTATGTTATAGCAGCTGCAAACATTTGTTCCCCATTAAAATGAAAAATACACAGCTTGTCATGTTACCAAGAAACCGCAAAAGCGTAAACTCCCCTGTCCTGAAGATGGCTGAAAATTTTAATTTACATCTTTACCTCTGACTGTTACAAAGCGCTGACACTGGAGACTCATTCTGTAAATGTTAAATAAATGTCTCCTAACAGAACACTTCACCATATCAACAATTTTTCATCTGTTCAAAGAATGAGATGCAGCTGCTTTTCTAGAAAATGAATCAACACCTTCTGATCAATCAGAATCCAGAATTCAAAGGCACTGCGGGATAATTCAGGATAAGGCAGTAATTGGAGTCTCTTACCACACTATACTCATAAGTGTGCGAATTTGCATTTACAGCATGCAATTATACATTATTTTTTCTGGCAGTCCTGCGATTTGAACTCACATCCTTCCAGTCAGTATAGCAGAACTTTAATCACTGAGCTAGCACCACTGCCACTCTTCCTCTGACTCTCAGCATGGGGTAAATTTACCGATTACTTAATTGCACATGCTGTGCAGTATAATCACACTCTTAAAGCACTCTGCACTCCAAAAGTACAAGTCTGAAAGTTTTTCTCTATGCATTCTTGGACAAATTCTCCACTATTATTCTGCTATTTGTTGCATATGATCAGAAAACAAATTGATATCCAAATGTCAGGTCACTGTTTGCCTTCATATGTAAGGAATAAAACACTGTGTGTCATGCCTTTAGAGGAAAATAATCAATAAAGGGTTGGTGTGGTGGAGTGTGCTTACAGTTGCCACCTGAAGCTGATTATTTTTCCTATATTGGCACATTTTATTCCTATTATACTACAGTAATGTGCCAATGATTACAATTTTTTTTACATATATTAAAGAAGGACACATACTACTTTTTAATCTTAGTTGTGTCTACACTTGCAGTTAAATTAAACGATGTTTAACAGTCGTTTGCTCACCAGCCTCTCTTTTTTCTCATGTTGTTGCTTAAAATTTACAGCTTTACCTCAAACTGCTGACACTGGAGTCTCCTTCCATAAATGTTAAATAAACATTTAATAATCTCCTAACATAAAACTTCACCATATCAACAATTATACACATTTTTAAATCTGCTTATGTGGAGCGTCTGCTGTACAAGTGCCCGTGAATGAGCTGTTACTATGGAAACGATAACATTAATATGAACCTGTGAGCTCCAGCTGCACTGTCAGAGCTGCTGTTATAGAAAATCAATCAACACCTTCTGACTAATCTGAGTCCATATTTTGACTCACCAGTCTTCAATGAACTTCAACAGACAATATCAATAAACTCTGAAAGTGACCACAAATGTAATTTCAGCATCTAGGGTCTCGGGTATTCTCAAGGTTTCTCCCTGTTATTCTCATGGAGTTTTTGTAGAGCTGAATTTCTGTTAAAAGCGTAATTTAAATTCTTTTCAGTTCTGTTAGTGTTACAGTTTTTTCACTCATCCCATTCCCTTATCACTTTGTATAAAATGCTCAGATTGCTGAAAATGGATCACACCAAGGTGCCACCTTTGATCACATTTCATATTTCCTAGCTGCTTCGCTCAACTCTGTCTCTTCTTAACTTCTGATTGCTTAAAATGTGCCCTTCAAATAAGAATAACTGGAGTCAAAAGATCAGTAAAATGTCATCTTAATGTGTTCATGTATAAATTACACACACGGTGTTAGCGTTCAGTGGGAATTACTTGGGATTGGTGTCTTAACCTTTTAAGGAAGAACATGAGCTCTTCAAACTTTAATAACTCTAAAGCCATTTGAGATATCAACATACTTTGGACTCTCAGAAAGTTTGAGCTCTATGGAAATGTGTTTGCTAAATGATTCAGCTTGAGTTTTTGAGCAGATACCCAGTCTTAAAACACAGGAAGACTTGGTCAAGCTGGTAAACCTGCAGATTTCTGAATTATTGCTATGAAAGCAGCATCGGAGACAAATGGTTTCCAGAAAACAGCACAGCAGTAAGGAGATTAGAAAATCTCAAAATTATTTAGACAGATAATAAGCTGGAAAAGGTGGTTTGTGATTATTATCCACAATTTTCCATCGTAGCACACTGCATTTGCAAATTCAACAAAAAGTCAGGAAGTCAGTAGTGAATGTTTCAAAACATAAAAGATATTTGAGCCTGACCTGTGTCTTTATTTCCTCTGGAGATCTTTAATCTTTAATGTGATTGTGTGTAGCTATCAGGAGAGTTATATGGTGGCTTTGCTTTGGATTTTATTTTGCTCGGTTTAGTCAGTGTTTCCAAAAACTCGTGCGTTCCTGATTCTTAAAGGATCGTCTGGAATCCATGAATTAATCTGAATAATGAAAACCATTATTGCATTATTGCGTGTAGTGCAGCAGGCATCGGGAAACATGCTATAGTTACAACCTCGAGGTGCTTCACATCACGTTTAAGCGTAGCACCAAATGAAAACTGTTCACTGTCCTGGGCTCCTGATTTGTCCACCACTGCTATCAATATAGAGTGATATCTGGCTGTTAAAATACTTCATAGTATTCCCATATCAACTATACAGTACAGTCCATATGCTAGTATTCTTCACCTTTATCAGAGGAAACAACTCTGAACTCTTTTGGCCCAGTTTCTGCAGTGTGAAGAGCACTGTAACTATTAGAGAGAGTGTTCAAAGTTTTCCTTCACACCTCAAAGTCATTGCCTCATCCAACTTTCCAATCTTTTGATCTACAGCCCTGTTATAAAAACAAATCCAAGAGCACTGACCACCTCCTTCACACACTGGAACGGTCCATCCGATTCCCTTTTAACCAAGTTAGAGGAGGATGAAGCTTATTTAAGCCTATCAAGTGAAGCTTGATGTCGTTTTGCCAGAAGCTTACTTTGGGTTAAATTAATCAGCGGTTGAGGGGTACGGTTTCTTCTCCTGATGTGAAGCAGGACGTGATAACCCAGCTCTGACGTGAACAATGCTGCATGGCAATCCCTTGTCCGCCCTGACACGACTCCACTAGACCTAACGTGATGGTTCAATTTAACCGTGATCCCATTTAAGCTTAAGGTACGGCTTTCTCAACAACTGAGCCTTGATATTCAATTTGGAACATCTGAGAGAATATAAAATCCCTTTAACCCAATGCCTTCGCACTGAATGCACAATCAATGCTCTCAATGGCTACAAGTTATACTGCCAAGTTACCCTGCCATAAGCAACGGATAATAGCATATCCCTCATGGACGATTAGACCACTGCGGTCAACATAAATCAGTAAGCAATCACCGAACACAATCCGATAAAATTCTCTTTTGGGGCTTTGCATTTTCAACCACGTCCACACACTGGTCATTTTTAAGACCTAATAGCATCAGTATGCAGCCTTTTTTTTACACAAGTTGACAAGCCATTATTCACAGATTTACTCTCATTAGAAGGTGTATTATTTTGAGAAAAAAATTTAATAAGGAAGCAGAAAGGTTAGACATCTAACGTCTCAGATCAGAGCTATCCATTTCATCAGAGATGAAGTGATGCATATGAACCTGCTGAAAGATTCTGGCTTCATCGACAAATTTGTCACAACAAATAAAAATCAATGCTTTCTTATCCCTTCAGCAAACTCAAGCTTAGTACAGTAAAGCTCTGACTGGAGTGTGTGTAAAAACTTTAAAAAATTAATAAAACTCATGGCTAAGCTGATTTACCAACTGCATCTCTGATAAAAATACTATTACTTGTTCTTGTTTTTTGGCCTTAATGAATATGCAAGTTGGGGCATTTCTACCTAAAACTACAGAATAGAGGGTGGAATCAAGGCAAATAGATAAACTAAGAGATTACCTTGTGGAGGGCAGGTATTAAATTTGCAGGGTGTTTCTAGAAAATTCATACTGATGGGCTGCTGCCAGAATGAAAATTGCACTGAGTGCCTTCACTATCCTGTGTTTCTATATAAGGGGTTCTCTTTAGTGTTTCAGTTGAGCATCACTACTGGTGTTAGCTAGTTAGCATCATTATTTGCACAGGAGTTAGTTAGCATTACAGCCATTACTATGAAGGTCTATCTACTTGATTTGTTTTATAAAGATGCCATTCAAACAGTTCAACGTATTTACATGCACATCCAAGAGGAACGTCACTGATTCCGTGTCTAACTTTATCTCTTTCACTAGTAATAAATTTCTCCATTGACTTATTGGCAAAATTTCTCCATTGGAAAAGTGCTGCCAATGTTAATTCTCGCTTTTCATTTTTCCCGCTTTTCAAAGCATGGGATTTTTTACTAATAGTAAAAATCTGTGTACACCGGGTGCTTATGGGATTCCGCCTAGTTTTCCATTCTGAACAAACGGGAGGGATGTTGGGGGGCGTGTCTATAAAAAGATTTACAGGAGGTCCATGTCAACACAGTCCACGCCCACACCGGACCTCAGTTTTCCAAATGTGCTTTCTCAGCTACATATACACTTATGGTGATGTCATTGCTCAAACACTCATTTTCATCATGTTCTGCAAAGTTCTGAGGTAATCTATACTAGCAAGAAAAAAATCAAAGGGATTTTATTATTAAGAGCCTTGTATATGTGGTTTACCTTTCCGACATACTGTGGTTCAGATCCCATATATTCCTCCAGCACGAAGAACTGGTTCCACACCCACCCTCGTTTGACTCTCTGAAAACCTGCCATGCCGTGCCTCCTGTGGTCCCTCAGACCCCCGTGGTGCTCCTTTCCCCACCTGTGCATTGGAGAAACGAAGCTCTTGTCCAGGAGACACCAGAGGAACAGCAGCACACAGTTCCCCGTGAGCATTGGAAACGTTTCAGTGTGGACCTTCAGCTTGGAATACTAAGTGACTCTGAGAGCTGAACGCCGAATCCGGGGTAAAATATGCCACAGTGCTTCGATGACATTGATGAAGATCCAGGGCTGCTTGAAATTTTCCAGTGTTCCACCTGTAGGAAAAAGGAGATTACATGGATCAGAACATTCCCGTTCCAAATTTCCGAGCACGTCCAGGATGATCTATTGGGCTGTTTGGATCATCCATATGTATAGAGGAGAAAAGAATTGGGTGTCTTTTCTGTAATGTCCTATTTTGGTTTTGTCTTTGAAGCAGTAAAGCGTATCTTTTTTGCCCTCTCGGGCATGATGTAATCTTACAGGAAGATTTTTTTTTTTTTTACAGATCACGGTGCAACAGGAATTTGAGCAAACTTGAAGATAATTAGAACTCTTGAATTTAACATTGGGATGCTTGAGAAATTCTCCAAGAGTATGTTAGGAGGATAATGTTTTGGTTGTTTGCAATGCAGTCTCTAAAATGAGCCTGCTTCAGGATTGAGGATGCTTATGGCCTGATTATGCAGATGGGTTATCATGAGCACTGGAAAAAAAAACCTGGCACTGAGGCCCAGGGTCAAAAAAAATAGAAGACCACACACTCTGTGACTGCATAATTTGGTACAAGAGAACCCCTCGACCATGTTGGTGAACCAAATGAAGGTATATTGGGGTGAAGTGCAAATTTAAAATATGAAAATACAGCACGGGTTAGCACCACTCTCTGTGGAAAATGCTCTCCAGAATTATCTACGTAATCTACATGAAAAAGAACAATGAAAGAAAATTGCCACTCAAAAATGCTAATGTGGCTAAAAACAGTTAAAAATAAGTCATTCAACAATGCTAATCGGCTAACAAATGACAGCTTGTTGGCGTGCATTTTTAGTGATTCCTTTAAGAGTGTGTTAAAGGTGTGAGAAGTCTTCAAGGCAAACCTAAAGTGCTAGATACCTTGGAAGAAAATGTGTTTGCTAATCGCCAGACAGCCTCAAATAGCAAGTGATGACTGTTCTCAGGCAGTCACAGAACTCGTGTTGAGCCTCCACAGGAACACTGTAGCGTCCCAGGAGAACGGACTTACATCTCATTACACCACGGCGCTGTCGAATTCTGCATTCTGATTCATTTTCTGACAGTAAGGCAGCTACAAATCACAGGTTTATATTAATGTGCTCATTCTAATACATTATCGTTTGTATATTAACAGCTTGACACAGCAGACGTTCCGCATAAATGGATTAATAAATGATTGATAGAATATTTAACATTTATGGAAGGAGTCTCAAGAGGAATGAAACACTTCAGGGCGTTCTGTTATCGGAATATAAGCATCTCCACGTCTATAGTAACTACACTCCATCGCAACACCCCGTCATTCATTATTTTCCTATAACAGCATGACATCGTGTTGTATTCCTTAGTTATCAAATTTATTCACATGACATATTGTACATTTCGGATTTAGTGATTTCACCTTGCTAGTTACGCAGAGTATGCTAGCTAGCTATGTACATAT
Organism: Pangasianodon hypophthalmus; assembly: GCF_027358585.1. Classification (NCBI taxonomy): domain Eukaryota; kingdom Metazoa; phylum Chordata; class Actinopteri; order Siluriformes; family Pangasiidae; genus Pangasianodon; species Pangasianodon hypophthalmus. The sequence continues at coordinate 1,622,946 of NC_069730.1, forward strand.
GAGTGATTTGGATTTACTTTGTATAATTTTATAGCGGAAAAAGAACAACAGCTAAAAATGTAGATAAAACACCAGAAAATATTTAAAAATGTATTTATATGATTGTTATAGTCATCAGGATGAGAGGAATTCTAGCTGGAAAACTGCAAAAAAATTTAAATGATGGTATCACACAATGATTGTTTGAACTAAAGTTCCTGCAGCTTCTTCACAATAAAAAGAAACTGTGAATTTAATGTCTGGTTTTATAAACTGTTCTTTCAGAGTAAACTGTCTTGGCTGATGTGTAAGATGTGCATTGTTATGCTGGAGCGTGAATAACAGGAAACCGCTTCAGGGCACTTCGCATTAGCAGTCTGGAGTAGTTACAGGACTAAGCTGCTTATTGCTGAATAAACATTTGGTGTTTCAGTAGGCCACAGCTGGCCGAATCACTGAACCTGTGCTGTCACATTCAGTTAGAGAAAAAGAGGCTATTGTTAGCCAGGAACTTGCGGCTAAGCAGAAAGTTAAGAAGGTTGTTCAAGGAAGGGAGCTGACAGCACACCCACGCTCGCGAGATTAAAACCAAATGAATCTAAGGCCTTAATATTCTTGAGCTTTTATTCTGCTATCAGAAGGTAGGAAACAATGCTGGGTCATGCTAGCGAAAAAAATGTAAATCATTATAACTTAAGTTTTGATGTATCCTGCAAATATGTCACTGTGATGTCCATACATAAGGAATAAAACACTCCGTGTTGTGCTGTATTAGGAAAATAATCAATGACATTCCATCATCAGTGTCTCTGTTTTCTCTCTTGAGGTTAATAAGACCAAAAAACTCATCGTATCATGTTACAGAGAAACTGCAAAGCATAAATATCTAACTTAAAGATACAGCTTTACCTCTGACTGTTACAAAGCGCTGACACTAGAGACTCCTTCCATAATTGTTTAAGGCTCCTTACAGAAAACTTCACCCTAACAATGATTACACACATTTTTAATCTGTTTATGCGAAGTGTCCGTTGTACAAGTACCTGTGAATGAGCTGTTGCTATAGAAACGATAACGTATGGCAGTGAGCGCAGTGATATACTAAACCTGTGATTTGCAGCTGCACTACTGTCAGAGCTGCTGTTCTAGAAACTTACTCACCTACTGACCAATCACAATCCAGGTTTCAACAACCACATGTTTAAATGTTAAAACAGCTGGAACTCTGATTAAAGTGGATTCCAATTAACAACCAACATCTCTCTCTTGAAAGTTCATCTAAATCAAGCTAGCGAGCAGGGATTAGCGTGTATAGAGTCAGCAGCAGTGACATATGCTGCCTCTGGAATACAGTCAACATGGCAGTGGTGCGAATCGGAAAACTGATGCCTGCGTTTCCCTCAAAATATGATGATGTTGATGCTATTTTTGCCACCAGATATGATTAAAATGAAGATGTAGTCCAGAGAGATAGAGAGCGAGAGAGAGAACAAACAGATTGTTGGCTTTCTGAGAATGCATTTTTTATTATTATTAGCACTTCACCATGTTGGCCGTCCGCCCCTCTGTGAATGATTACAGCGTCCAGGGAAGACACATGGAGTGTTTGTGTCTCACTTCAGAAGCATGATTAAGTGCAGTATTCACTTTTAATTGTGAACTGATTAATTCCTTTGTACATACACTGTACAAATGAGGACTTGCTGGGTGATAAACACGTAATAACGCAATGTAACACAGCCACGCCAACACACCAGCCATGCAAACTCTCATCAAAGATGAAGCGTGTTTTATTAGTGAAAAATGAACAGTCAAAGAAGAAACAAAGCAAAGTTCATACATAGGAAAACAAACCATCTGGAAAACACAAACACAACAACTGATAAGGGTGTATATAACAAGGCTGTAACATAATGACACTATCGGGATTTGTTTAGTGCTCTAAATATTCGTATCTGTATCTTTGACAGTTCCTCAACCTCAGCTACATCACTCCAGCAACACTTATAACTGCCCTCCACGAGAGATGTTGATAGATGCACAACAGTGATGCTGAGAGATGTACAACATTCTAGTAGCCTCATTTAAACCACTGCAACTCTGACCAAGTAGTTACTAAGAATACTGAAAATGCATGTTAATAAGCATGTTCATGATTTGTTTCAGCTGCCCTCTATGGGATTTTTTTTTGTTTACGTTGATATTACCTTTGCGATTCTAGTCGTGTCTCTGCGCCTGTCTTGGGATTGGTGTGTTACCTGATTGTGTGCACCTGTTTCATGTTAGGTCTTGATTAGTTTGTCTGTTTATATACTCTTGTGTCTTTGTCTCATTGCGAAGTCTTGCCAATCGCATTGTGCATTCATATAGTCAAGTCTAAGCCTTGTTCTCTTAATTTCTGTGTTGTGTTTTTCCTGGTTTAGACCCTCGCACATTTTTTATTATTTTGATATATTTACGCTGGTTTGCTCTTCCTTAACCTATGCTATGAACATTGGCAGTGATTATTGACTCTGCCCTAATAAACAGCACGCTGAGTGTACGCAATTAAAGAACAGCACATTATAAGTCTTATCCGTTTATAGTTATGTTTTATGTTGTGGAACAAGTTCGTGTTTTCACTTAGCTATAAACAGTCGTTCCCTCACCAGCCTCTCTTTATTCTCTCTCTTGAAGTTAATAAGACAAAAAAAAAAAACATTCCCGAGATACTGTGAAGAGTAAATTCCTCTGTCCTGAAGATTTCGGAAAAATTTAAATAAATATCTCCTGAGAGAAAACTTACACAAAATATACACACTTTT